>NW_020837952.1:62003818-62069921 GCF_003676395.1 Aethalodelphis obliquidens | reverse complement strand
TATATATAAAGAATAACCAACAAGAGCTCCTGAGAAGGCGAGGCGAGCCGGGGTGGGACCCACCTGGGACCCACCCACCCACCCCCAGTGCAAGGGAAGAAACCTCAGGCAACTGAACAAAACAACTATTGATGCCGACAAACGGCCCAACCGCGGGGGGCGCAGCTCAAGTCAGGATGCTTTCAGAATAGGAGCCTATCAGAACACACGCCAGTCACATGGATGGTCCAATAAGGACGCACTTCTGCCTTCCCCACCCCGGGCCCACAGAGGTCCCGGAAGGCAGTCGTTCAAAGCCTGTCAAGTCTCTTGGAAAACCAGGGCCTCTCCAGAGGGACCAGCGTTCCACACGATGCCTCACAGGGACGTGCCGGAGGCATTCCCGTTAATGACAGGTGCAAACCAAGGAAGCTACGTTCGCACTATTGTTTCGCCGTTTTCTGAAGTTTTAGCGGATGCTTCAAAACATAACACAGACCTAATAGGTATAATGACTAGAAAGGAAGCAGTAACCGTTTCGAGTTTTACCAAGGATACCCAGAAAACCCAAGAGAAGTGATTTTCAAAGAGGAGCATAAACAACCTATAATGAATGACAGTTTAGCAAAGTGGCCAGATTCTAAATGAATTTTTTTTTATTTCTATTTTTTGGCCGCACTGTGTAGCATGCAGCGTCTTAGTTCCCCGACCAGGGATCAAACCCGAGCCCCCCCACATCGTGGAAGCACAGAGTCCTAACCACTGGACTGCCAGGGAAGTCCCGAAATAAATATTTTTAAATCTCTCATTTTCCTACAGAGTAGCAATGACCAGTTAGTGTCCATCATGGGAAAGAAAGATTCCACTCAAAATAGCAACAGATTAAAAAAAAAAAAGTAACACCTAGAAACAGCTGCAATAAAAAATATTCAGCAGCGGTGTGAAAAGAAAACTGTAAGTTCTACTGAGAAAATAATTCCATCAGTATATGGAGGGGGGTATGCCATGCTGCTGGAAAATCTGAACATTGTAAATACGTCGGTTCTCCCCAAATATTTCAAATATGTGGCCCAATCCCAGCTGAAGTCCTGATTAAACAACAACAACACTCAGCAACATTGTTCTAAAGTAGATCCTGAGATACTCTCAGATCACACTGAAAGTTTTCACATAAAGGTTTTCCCACCGATTAGACAGTATTTTCCAGAGTGTTTTAAGTGGGCAGGTATGAATTTTATAAACAGATAAACACACAACAATGCAAACATTTCCCAAAGGCCAAAACCATTTTCAAACTATGTCCTTAGCTCAGAAGACTGGTATCTGTCTCTCCGTCATTGTCGAAATTGTCACCCTTACCTGAGTGATTCATGATCCCCTTACATACCTGCTGGGTGGCAGGTGGCGGGGCGGGAAGTTGGCAGCCCAGTTCCTCTCAGAGAAGCCGAGGGGCCGCATCTCTACGGGCTGATCTGACCACCAGCTGGGAGGCCTCTGTGTGTGCGGAATATTTTAGGCTCACTAATGATCTAAGTACGAAGTACTGGAAGGTTCCACTGATGTTGTTTCGTTTTGCCTGTTTTCTGAGTTCTGCCTTCAACTTGGAGGCGATGGATGGATGGAGCAGAGGATGCCTTGTAGGGGTGACATGGCCCGTCACCCAGTCCCCGAGTCCTTCTTGAAATCCTGCCCAATAGCCTTCCCGTCAGGAAGGAAAACCACAGGTTGGAAAGAAATGGTAGCAAAACAAGGAGGAAGAGGGGGACGGGGGGTGGAGGGGGAGAGGGAGGGGGAGAGGGAGGGGGAGGGAGGTCCCCTCTCCCTGAGCTTTTTCTTGGCAAAACATTGTTTTTTTTTAAACAAACAAACAAACCTTTACTTTGAGAATATATCCTTTCTGCCCATCTGTCCTTTGGTGAGCAGCCCAAAGCTGGCTTCTTGTCACTATGGAAACTAACTTTCCGCCTGTGCTGGGCCCCGAGCTCCTCCCCGGCCCCCCTGCACGGCCACCCCGCACACCTGCACGGGAGGCACGGGGCTTTTCCCCAGGTACGCAGCGAGTGTCTTTTGCCAAGGAAACCTCAAAAGGGGCTTCGGGACATTGACCATGACGTTTGGTAAACTTTTACCATGTGGGAGAATGTGTACTGCATGACTTTAAACATTGTGGAGAAATTGGAGAAATTGTTTCCTTTGTTTTCTGGTTTAAATGTGTCAATCTGGTGGCATCCCACCTTCATTAGGACACAACATACCCACAGGCCAAGGGGAAGCAAATCCAGGGCTCAAAATCCTCCCCCTCACCTCTTCTGACTCCTTGTCACCTCTGATTAGGTCTTCCTGGGGCCACAGAGGAGCTGCCACCCAGGGCTGATGGGACAGGCTGCCTCCTCTTCCCCCTCCCCCTCCCTCTCCCTCCTCCTCTTCCTCCTTGTTTTGCTACAATTGCTTTCTTTTCAACCTGTGGTTCTCCATTTTTCAGGAGTCTTTTTAAACCTCTTGTCCATTTCATTGACTTAACATAATTTAAATATCAGACAGCATATTCCATCTGTAACCCACCTGCACTGTAGCACTTCAAAGTGCAGCCCCCGTCACCGCTTCTGGGGCCTCTCCTCCCCTCCAGACCCGTGCCTGTGACGTGTGACATGGGCCATCCGGAGTCGTTTCACACCAGGAAAGCTTACCCAACGTGACTGAACCCTGTAAATGTTTTCCCTGCTTCCCTCCAGGGCAGTCCTGTGCTTCCCCTGGGGTGGGAGTGGCACCTGGAACAGAGACCGTGCCTGGCCTGGGGAGCAGGGGAGAAATGAGAGGCAGTTCCTGCTGTTGGTTTAGTGGGGACACCCAAGCTCCCCCCAAGTTAGGGGAGGCAGATGGAGGGACCCAAGCAGTGAGTGTGTCCAGGCCCGGGGAAGGGTGGGCGGTGGGCAGGACCCTCCCCTCCCCTTTCTCCTGCAGCCTCCCCACCCCTGTTAGGCCTTCCCTGCCCTGGTCTCCCCTCCCCGCCCCCCGTCCTTCCCCCAGAGCAGCCTCCCACCCTCCCTCCTGGGGCTGCCCTTCCAGAGCCCGAGGGATCTTCCTGAAAGGCACAGTGGCCCTGGCCCCACCCCCCAGGATGGGGCCCTCAGGGCAGTGGGGGAGGTGTCTCTGGAGCCTGGGTGCCCGTGTGGGACCCCTTCTCAGCCAGGGCAGGCGTCCCTGTGGTGTCCGGGTTCAGGGGCACAGTGACAGGGAGGGACAGGCCATGAGAAGGCCTGGCGGCCGGTTCCTCCCCAGACGCTCAGTCCCTGGGCGGGGCTGCTTGGCCCGCGGGTCCAGGGTGACCTGGTGGGGTGCCCCCCCCTCCACGGGGAGACCCAGATCAGCAGGGCAGTGGGAGCCTTGCTCTTGGCAGAAAGTCAAGAACGTTGCAACTTGCGTTTAGTTAACTTTCTAGTTCTTCTCACGGGCCTTTCTAGACAATTTCCTTGCCCCCCTTCCCTTGAGATCTGGTCTTATTCTTCTGGCGATAACACGGTGGCTTTAAAATACGTCCACCAAGTTCTTAGATTTCTCCTGTTTGAAAGATGGAGACTAATCTCCTCCCTCGAGTGTGGCTGGACTTGGAGACTTCCTTTCGATGAGTGAGAGACGGCGGTGACCTCAGAGGTTTGCTTCCCCCATCCTCGCTCTGGGTCACTTCCGCTGGGGAAGTCAGCTCCCCCTGGAGGGGCCCACGTGGTGAGGCACTCAGGCCTCCTGCCAACAGCCCTCTTGGAGGCGGATCCCCAGACCCGTGGGGGCCGTCAGGGGGCAGCATCCCCAACCCGCATCTTGACAGCAGCTTCCCACCCGGGACACTCAAAGCCAGAACTGCCTGGCCAAGCTGCTCCTGACCCACAGACACGGTGAAATGATAAACATCTGTTACATCTTTCTAAATCCACTCTTTTTTTTTTTTTTAGCTTCTTTTCCCATTACAGAGTACTGAGTAGAGCTCCCTGCGCTGTACAGTAGGTCCTCATTAGTTATCTATTTTACATATAGTAGTGTGTATATATCAGTCCCGATCTCCCAATGTATCCCTCTCCTCACACCTTATCCTCTGGTGACCGTAAGTTAGTTTTCTACATCTGTGACTCGACTTCTGTTTTGTAAATAAGTTCATTTGTACCCTTTTTTTTAGATTCCACACATAAACAATATCATGATTATTTGTCTTACTGTGTCTGACTTACTTCGCTCAATCTCTAGGTCCATGCGTGTTGCTGCAAATGGCATTATTTCGTTCTTTTTCATGGCTGAGTAGTATTCCATTGCATATATGTGCCACATCTTTATCCGCTCCTCTGTCGACGGACAGTTAGGTTGCTTCCATGTCTTAGCTGGTGTGAATGGTGTGTTATGTCTTAAGGTGCTAAATTTGGGGATAATTTGCTGCAAGCAGGGGATGACAAATATAAATAACAAGAGCTGAGAATTCTTGTTAAGCATTTACGATGTGCCAGGCACTGGGCTAAACTCCGTTTCCTGGTTTAATCTTCCCAACGGCCCCCCAAGGGAGCAGATACTTTCATTATCATCTTTTCCGGCTGAAGCAATGGAGGCACAGAGGTTGAGAAACCAGCCCCAACCCCGTCACACAGCCGGCGGCGGTGGGGGTGGCATTGGAACCCAGGTCTGTCCTATTCCTTACTTGAAACCAACTCGTGATCAATCCCGTTTTTCATTATTTTTACTTATTTATCTATTGGCCGTGACGCACAGCTTGCAGGATCTTAGTGCCCCGACCAGGTATCGAACCTGTGCCCCCTGCCGTGGAAGCGCGGAGTCCTAACCACTGGACCGCCAGGGAAGTCCCCCCATCTTTCATTACTGACGTCTTAATTCTATGCCCGGTCCCTCCCACTCCTGGCCTTCCTCGGGACACAGGTCTGCCCTCCACTGCCCAGGGGGCTGGTGGGTCACCTCTGCAGAAGGCATCTGAGACGGGCCCACGGTGGGTGCTGCCCTCCCAGGGCACAGGCTGCCTCGGAAGGGAAACCGTCCCAGGTCTGTCGGGCCGTGGTCACCTTGCCCAGCCTGGCTGGGCCTCAGTGTTACCCCCCCTGAGATGGGAATGAGAATCAGCGCTGAGTCTTCTCCACTGGGAAGCTCCGGAAACCAGAGGAAACAATGGGGCTGGTGGCCAACGGGTAGGGGGCACCAGGCTCTCCCGGCTGGAGGGTCTGAGCTTCTGGCCCCCGTCTTCACCCTCCAGGTAGACTCATCCCCAGGTGGGTGTCCCCATGGCACAGGAGAAGCAGACGGCAGCCTGATAATAAGCCGGCAGCTCATAACTGTCAGATCGTAGCCTGATAATAAGCCGGCAGCTCATAACTGTCAGATCGTCTTGGAAACAAAAGGCCACGAGGTCTCCCTGGAAGGGGATGATCCCACGTCGAGGGAAACGAACAGAGTGGGCGGATCCAGCGCCCTCGCAGCCCGCAGCCCCGTCTCTGCTTCAGCCTTCGCTCCAGCCTGTTTGGGGCCCAGCCACTGTCTCGTGGAAGTTTCAGAGCTTCAGTATGTATCAGCAAAGCCGCCGCTTCGATTTGCTCTGTGTGATCTGATGTATTTATCGCGGTGCTTTTCAGATGCCTGCTCGCTCCATCTCCAGATATTTTCCCCTGGAGGCCCCAGTAAATGAATCAGACACTTCCTGATCTAGCCCTCCCCCTGCCGACGGCCTGGCTGCCTGGCATCCTCAGGGTGAGATGTTCAAGGAGACAGATTTTTCCTCCTGGAGAGGAGGTGTCTGTGGAGGGGCCGGGGGTACCCGGGAGGGCCGCTGCTGGGCTCTGGGGGCGGGGTCTGGGGGTGGCAGGGACCCTCTCCGCCGAATTCATCCTGCACTCTCATCCTGACATGGTCCTCACGTGTTCAGTTCATGCAGGGAGAGGGTTACAGTGGGCCCCCTGTGTGTTCTGGAACTCTCTGGAGCATGAGGGCAGAGGGGAAGGTGGCAGGGAGTCACAAAGCAGGGGGATAGAGGACAAGAGGTAGACACCAGAACTGGGGGGAAAGGTTCTGGGGCGGGGAGGCTGGGCTGCCTGGGAGCCTGGGGTGGATGTCCCATTTGGGGATAGTGGCCATGCCCCCTGGGCCACCCCCTCCCCTTCCACACCTGCCAGTTCCGGTGGTGATCTCCAGCCCCCTCCCCCCAGGGTGACTGCCCTCAGAGCCCACTAACAGGAGAACTGAGACAATAAAATGGTCGTTGCTTTAAGTCACCAAGTTTAAGGTTTGTTTATGCAACAGCAGGTAAGCAAAGTCTAGGAGCCACAGGGGGGACCCTGGGAAGGGGCGTCCCAGGCGGAGGGAACAGCAGGTGCAAAGGGGTCAGATAAGAACCTAGGGGTAAGACAGGAATAAAGACACAGACCTACCAGAGAATGGACTTGAGGATACGGGGAGGGGCAAGGGTGAGCTGGGACAAAGCGAGAGAGAGGCATGGACATATATACACTACCAAACGTAAGGTAGATAGCTAGTGGGAAGCAGCCGCATAGCACAGGGAGATCAGCCTGGTGCTTTGTGACCACCTGGAGGGGTGGGATAGGGAGGGTGGGAGGGAGGGAGACGCAAGAGGGAAGAGATATGGGAACATATGTATATGTATAACTGATTCACTTTGTTATAAAGCAGAAACTAACACACCATTGTAAAGCAATTATACTCCAATAAAGATGTTAAAAAACAAAACAAAACAAAACAAAACAAAAAAGAATCACCACAGCCTCCAAACAGAGCCTGACTCTATTCCCTCCCCTCCAGGGACTTCTCCAGGAGTCCCCAAAAGAGCAGTGAGGAGACATCCCTCCACGTGGGAGACACACTGTGCATTGCTGGTGTAAAGGCCAAGGTTTTCAAATATGCGTGTGTCCACGTCGACTTGGGTGCCCGAGGGTCTGGGGCATTAATTTAAAGCCACGTGATTACTGACGAGTCTGAGCTGGGTGTCTCTCTCTCCTGTGGACCTGCAGACGTGGGAACGGCTGTTCTGCTCACTGTTGCACCCTGGTCCCCAGCTGGGGCTGCTGGTGCTGCTTCTGGCTCTGCACCGAGGAGCTGGATGCCAGGTGGCACTCGAGGCCCCTCCCAGCACCTGCCCCTTCCTGCCGCTGCTGCCCGGGAACCTGAATGCCCCAAATTCCTGGACCTGATTTCCAACCAGCGTCCTGGTGGGTGGAGCTTTCACGGGAGTGAAGGGGGGCGGTGTGAGGGTGAAGAGGCTTGTGCCCGGCAGCCCAGGGGTGGACAGTGGTGGTCGCTCGTGGGCTTGCGTGCCCTAGCACCACCCCTCTTCTAGGAGGCGAATCCCCTCCTTGACCTCTTTGTGCGTCTGGATCAGCCCTGGAAACACCTGATCTTGCCCTGGGGCCCCAGCTGGTTGATTTTGGAGTGGGCGCTTGACCTGAGGTCTGCCAATGAGAGTCTTCTCGAGAGGTCTGGGAGCTGGAACTGAGAAGATGAACTTGACATTTCGTGGAGTGCCTATGGAGGAAGATGCAAAGTGCGGGTCGTCAGTGCTGTGTTCTGCCCTCGTGGGCCTGAGCAGCTGAGGAGCCCAGCTGCTCATAAGGAAGGATGCTGGTGCAGAGGGAAGGATGCTCGTGCAGAGGGAAGGATGCTGGTGCAGAGGGAAGGATGCTGGCGCAGAGGTGAGAAGATGTGAAGGGTGGAGACACACATTTGGATTTCCAGCTCCTTCTGTTCTGAGCTCCAAACTGCGTCTTCTCCTTGGGTCCTATGAGACATCCCAGAGTCCTCACAATATATTCATGGTTTTTAAGCTGGGTTGAGTTGGGTTTCTGTTCCATGCAACCCAAAGAGTCCTAATCAATAAAATATCAACACACACATTTCTATCAACTCTAAGAGTTAATCAGTATCCATCAATTACCACTTGAATGTGACAAGACATTTGGCACGATTTTATTGCAGTCATTCAGAATTTTAGTTCCAGAATGTTATTAATTTTCTTTCACATTATGCCAGTTACTTTGGAACGTTATGTCCCATCTATTTGGGGAATTATTTTCTAACAATGGCATTAAATCTCATTTTCTCAGTAATTATTTGGACATAACTTACGTTTTGTCTGTTTGCTCACCCTTGTTTCTTGTGGCCCAATGCCACCCTTGTCTTTTTCTCTCATTCTACTGGATGCTACTCCACAACTATATTTTTCCCAGAGGGAACAGCTGTGATATACTCTTCAAATCCCCCCAAATAGATAAGCACATGTATTTTCTCCTCACAATGGAACTATATGTTATCTGGATAAGGAATTCGAGTTTCGAAGTCCCGTTTCTTCACAACTTTGGAGCCAGTGCAGATGAGAACGGCCAGCAGGAGTGGACCTTTATTCCTTTTTTAAGCAATCTATTTTTCTTTAACTCTGGAATCTTCAAGGTCTTTCTAATCCTTGCCGTCATAAATTTCACCAGGATGTATGGATATATGTAAAGTGTGCCATTCTCCCATGATTCCTTCTTCATACAGCCAAGATGTGAAGGCTCAAGCCTTTTCCCACCTCAGAGGAAATTTTCTTCTCTTATTTCTTTAATTACTTTTCCCCCCTTCTCTCCCCTGGGACCCCGCTGGCGTGATACTTCTTCTCCTGGATCTATATTCCCTGTCTCTCAACCTAACTCTTACAATTTCCATCTTTCACTTCTCTTTCTGCCCCAAGAGACTTAAATGGCTTCACCTCTAATTCATCAGTTTGGGTTTCAGCCATGTTATCCACAGCTTCTTTGGAGTTTCAGCGTTTTAGTAATCATGTTTTTTAATTTCAAAGATCTCTTTCTTGTTCTTTAATCCCCCAATTAAAAAACTGTGCCCGGCTCCTGTTTCACGGTTCACGGACATGATATCCTTTTGAGTCTCCCGGCAGATGCTAATTAGAAATTTACAATCCTCTTCTGTTTCCTGTATTAATCCCGTTTCATCGAGGATTAGTTGGCCACCGGGTCATGTTGGAGGTGTGACTTCGAGGATTTAACTGCCCTGCGGAACCACTCTTTCTATAGATAAGTATATCTTTTATCCGTGTCTGATGAAGTGGCCTGAAGTGGCCCTGGGAGCTGCCACCATGCTTTTCTCTGTAAATATTTTCAACGTTGCAGGCCCTACAGCCTCACAGCTGCTCAGCTAGGCCGTCGTAGCAGGAAAGGGGCCCCGGATGGCATGTAAACAGCACTGTGGCCGTGAGTCAGTGACTTTACCAAGCCTGGCCGTGGGCTTCACCCATGGCTCGTGGTGCGGGGAGCCACGGTGCCCTCATGGAGTAATCGATCCCACTTGCCCCTCCTGCCGATCTAGCCCGGGCTCCACACTGCCCGTCTGTGGCCGAGGGACCAGCCAGCTCCCCAGCCCTCTGCCTTCCCTCCCTCTCACTTTCCATGGACACTTTCGCTTTCACTGTTGTCCACCACGTTCTGGGGGTTTGGGGGTTTGGAGGCTGACACTGGGAAATCAGTAGCCACTCCTCCGGTGCCTGGGCTGCCTGCTCCAACTTCTCTCGGCAGCCCTATTTCTGCGTCAGTCCGTCTCATCCATGCTGTGGATTGCAGGATTTTCGCAGGATTTCGGATCCACTAATTCATCTTTTCCTGTTCCCCAGTGTCGCTGTTTATTTTTACCTTTTAAAGTCATTTACATGAGGTTTGGGGCAGAAAAAGAGCGAAGCCTGTGAGCTCAGACCACCATCGTGAGCTGGAAATCTGGAATTCCTTTCCCCGCTCCGCTTTTTAAAAGTCGCTTTACTGAGACGTATTTTGCATGTCATATCATTTACCCTTTTCAAGGGTACAACTCAATGACTTATTTTACCAAGTTGTGCAACCAGCACCGTAAGTCAGTTTTAGTACATTTTCATCACCTCCTGAAATCTTTTTTTTTTTTTTTTTTTTTTTTTCGGTACGCGGGCCTCTCACTGTTGTGGCCTCTCCCGTTGCGGAGCACAGGCTCCGGACCAGACCGGGGCACGAACCCGCATCCCCTGCATCGGCAGGCGGACTCTCAACCACTGCGCCACCAGGGAAGCCCCTGAAATCATTTTTGATAGTCATATCCACACACACACCCCACACCCCATGTACACACACAGAGTCACCCAATCTGTATTCCCTTCAGCTGGAGTCCTGGGGACAAACCACAGGACCAAATATCTGACAAAGGGGGCCACCATCACCATCTCTAAGAAGCTACCATTTGACACACCTGACCCCTTTGCCCCTCCCCACACGATCCAACAAGCGCAAGAGTTACACCGCTTCACAGACGAGGAAGTTGGGTCCAGAGAGAAGTAACCGGCCTGAAGCCACACAGCTGGTCAGTGCAGAGAGGAAACGTGCGGCCCCAAAGCTGAGCCAGTCTCTAACCCTGCACCAGCCCTGCGTGTGCACGTCAGCCCAAGTTCATGAGATTTAACCCCGAAAAAGGACAATCCTTGACATGAACGATTGAATAGGATCTCACCTTTAGACGTTCATAAGGCTCTTCACGTGAACAAATCCACAAGCCCTGAGAGGCTCGTGCCCACCCCCGGCCCCGTCCTCAGAGGGCCGTGGTCCCTGCATCAGCTCCGTCCCGGAGACGGGCTGAGGCCATGCCGATGCCCAGATGACTTCTGAAGCAGCCAGTGTGGAGACAGAGCCCTACTGAGCAAGAAACCGTCCTCCCTGAAGACAAGTCCCAAAATGATGGACCAGATGCCTGATGAATTCTTTAGCAAAGAATTGAGCTTAATAGCCAATGATAAAATAAACAAGGGGGAAAACTAGCGCTCTCTCCCGTCCCCGTTCGGCAGTAAGGGACTGACAGTTGGATCATCTCCCTAAGTATATGGCATCATTGAGGAAATGCTGAATCTGGGTGCTCCGGGGGTAGGGGTGGCCCTGGCGGGCCCAGGGCAAATAGCCCTTGGTAATGCTCACACAAAGGGGTCTCCCCTGGTCCAGGCAGGACAGAGGGGGCGGAGGGCCCGGAATGAAGACCACAGGCGGGGCCAGGGTGGCTGGCACTCAGGGACCTGAGTCGGGTGACAGGGGACAGGGAAGGATGAGGCTGGAAAAGAGGACATGCGTGAAGCGGGGTCCCAGCCCTCCAACAGGGGAGATGTGGGAATGGGGAGCACGCTCTGGCCTCCAGCTGCAGGGCTGGGCTGCAGGAGGGGATGAGCCAGGAGGGGACTTCAGGGACAGCATCCAGGCCGCGTGGGAGCTGATTTCCTAGAAGGTCTGCCGAGGTCGAGGACACGCCGTCGGGTCAGCTCAGAGGCTGCCAGGGATGGAGACCTGTCAGGACCCCGCAGTTACTGGGGCTTCCCGGCTGAACATGAGCTCCTTGAGTGTCTTCAGGACCTGACAAGGCTGCCGGCCCACGGGACACTCTGATCCCAAGGCCGCGTTCTTCTCCCCTCCACCGTGGTCCATGAGGGGTGACTCAGGGCCTCTCCCCACCCCAGCTTCTCCCTAGATCGTCCCATATCGAACCCTGCTGCCACCGGACATACTCTCCCACGTCCCCATGAAATTCCCAAGTGGGAGAATCCAGTCCAGTCCTAAAGCATGTAGTCAGTGGCTCCTGAGTGCCCGGCCCTGGGCCCTGACAGTGAGCTGGCAGGAGAGAGGGACCCAGGAGCAAAGAGACAACAGGCCAGTTGGCTGCCGGCGCTCAGGGAAAAGAGCGTGCGGGGACAGAGATGGGCCTCACCCAGGGGTCACAGAACCCTGAGAAGGTGATGCTGAGCAACGAACTTACGGGCATGAAAGGGCGACCCCTGCAGGTGTCTGGGGAGGACACTCCAGGCCCAGGAACAAGCAGAGGCCCCAGGCAGCAGTGTTTGGTGTGTTTGCAGGACAGCAGCGTGGCCAGTGGGCTTCCGTGGCAGAGACACAGGGTAGAATGGGCTAGAAATGGGTGAGGCCGAGGAGTGCTTTCTAGGATGGGCTGTTTCCATCTGTGTGGATGCTGTGGGAAGGGCCCAGGATGGGAGGAAATGTGGATGATACAGAAACAGGGAAGGACAGTGGCTGGAAAGGAGGCCTTGAATAATGTTAAAGATAAATTATTCACCAGACGCTTGTTAAAAACGGCAAGACAGACTTTATACGAGCTACTGCCACAGGGAGAGACTTTGGTACAGAGCTGGGATTTGCAGCCAAAGAGCGGAGTATGGGGGAGTGCGGGGTCCGCGGCGGGAAGCTAGTAGGAGGGACCTGATTAGACCCCAAGGGAAGGAGGGCTGCCACGAGGGTGCCAGAGACCCAACACACGTTCCCTAACTACCGGTAATTGGAACGTTATGAAATTGAAAGTTATAACAAACTAAGAGGACAACAAAATAGCAATTTCACTTCTTTCTGAACGGGCTACTCACTTCAGGGCATTTCAATGCCCATGAGTTCTATCACTGGCCTGTTGAAAGTTGCTGACAATTCATTGTTGGCTCAGCACACGATTCCTTTAGAAAACATGCAATAAATGGACGCTTACGTGTGAAAACATCCTGGAGAACTCGGGATGCTTTTAACTCGGGAGCATGACTCAGGGCGCCAAGTCCTCAGGGATGGATGGCCACTAGCCTGCCCCCTTCAGGGTCCCTGTAGCTCTGGATCCGTCTGTGTCACTGGGAAAGGTGGGGGTGGCTCAAGGGCGGCCAGCCAGCGGGTGGGGTCCGGGTGTGAGGCCGGCTGGCCCCTCAGGCCCCTGCAAGGATGGTTGAACTCAGCAGACCTTTGGCGGTGTGGCGGCAGCAGCTCTGCCCCCAGGGCCAGGGGTAACTAACAGGCCCCAGCAGCCGCCCTCCCCCAGCGTGTGCTGGGCCTCTGCGCCTGGCTGTGCCCTGACCCACCGACCTTTCTGTCCAGGCAACCACTGCCCCCCGGCCCAGAGCCCCACCCCCTCTTGCCTCCTGACGAAGACGCCCCCCTTGACCAAACTAGTCAGGGTCCTCCGATGGCTTAGACAGCCCTTGGCATCTAAATCCTGCCTTTGGCAAGAATCCTGAGGGGCTGGTTTAGCAAGGACACCTTAGGAAGAAGCTTGGTGCTGGAGGATTCAGGTCACTGGAAAGGCTGACCTGAACCAGAAGATGAGGTGGGCAGGGGACCGCCTTGGAGTCCAGCCTGGAATACAGGGTCTGGCCTAGGAGCTTGGAGGTCTCGGGTCCCGAGCGGCGGGTTCTCACCTGCCCTCAGCTGAGCCCCCCAGAAGTGGAGGCCACGCCCAAGCCCCCAGGGAGGGAGAAGACCAGGGCCTCAGCACCGCAGAGCAGGACGGGGACAGGGCAGCCCCGCAGAGCCGTCACTGTGGCTGGTTCCCACAGATCCATGTTGTTTCAGCAGCTGGCAGCCCCCAGGGAGAGAGCGAGCCCTCCAGGCTGTGCCCCCAGAGGAGAATACCCTCCGCAGGCGCCCCTCCCACCCCAGGAAGGCGGATGGAGTGGTCACCTTCGGGTCCAGCAGGTATTTACGGTTTGTTACCGTTACCATGACAACCCTCCCTGATGAGGCCGCCGGGTTGCATAAATTAATGACCTCAGTGGGCTGAGCGGAGCATCGCTCTGTCCCGCTGGAAGTTCTGCAGGTCAGCAAAAATCACCCTCACGGAAACCAGGCCAGAGGAACGGCGCGCCTGCAGTGGGGTCCGCAGGCGCCCTGGACCCTGGGCAGCCCGTGCAGAGGCCCCACACGAAGCTTGGACGGAAACCCTCCTGACCTGGGGGAGACGCGGGAGGGGCTGGGCAGCTGCCCACAGGTTCTGGGTGCAGGAGCGGGGTCCCCCCTGCCCCGCCCACCTGCTAAGCTCTGAGGTTCCACTCCCTCCCTCCCAGGGAGCTCTCGCCCTGTGGACTGAACGCCATGGAGGCACTGGGACCCCCAATGCACATGTCTCTCCTGGACCCCCTGCAGACTCCAGTCCCTTTATCCAACACCTTCAGTCACCTTCACCCAAAAGGCATCTCCGAGGTCACATGTCCAGGACCCAGCCTCAACCCCACCCCGCCTGACGGCAGCTCCTCACAAGGCACCCCCGTCTCAGGTCAAGGCAGGGGCGGCCCCTCCCCTCCACCAGAGACACCCCTTGAACGTGCCACTCCCCTGTCTGCACCGCTGCTACACGATGAACTCCCCCCCGCCCCGAGCATGGTGTTCAAGGCCCCCAGGGGCTGGGCCCGGCCTTTCTGCAGCCTGTTCTCCCGCTCTTCCCTGCCCGCCCCCACAGGCTCCTCTCCAGGCTGGACCTCCAGTTGGTCCCTCCTTCACCTTTGCCTGTGCTCTTCTCTCTCCCCCGAATGCCCTCTTCTATCCAACAAACTCCTACTCATCCTTCAAGGCCCAGCTGAAAGGTCCCATTCTTAGCAAAGACGTCCCTGGCCCTCTCAGGCTGGATGAGCCCCCAGGGCACCCGTTTCCAGCCCTCTATCAGCATCATTCACGCCCCGGGGCTGAGAGCCGGACAAAGACCAAGTGTGACAAGTCCCTGGCCTCCCCCCCCCCCCCCCACCCCTGCCCGGCTTTAGCTCAGGGCTGGACGCAGGGCGTGCGTGAGCAAGGCTTAGATGCAGAAGACCACAGGGAGCCGGGACCCAGGGCCCCGGGACTGCGCTGTGCCCTGCCCAGCACCCTGGCTGCACCCACATCACTGAGCCTTTGGTCAGACGGAAAGGAGGTGCCCACCGCCCTCCCGCAGGGCCCGGTGAGCCCCGGGGGGCGGAGGGGTGTGCAGTGGGAGGCCGCGCTCTCGCCTTTCCAGGGTAATTATTGCAGCCGGAACCTTGAACCACACATCTTCCTTAGGCTACCAAATAGATGACTACATTATGACACTTTAAGTTGACAAGTAAATCTTATTATAAGATGTAATGACACCATAAAAGACATCTTAGTCGTTCCTTTAGTCCTCTCGTCCCGCTGACAGTTCATTACATCTCCCGCGACGTGGAGAACTAACACATTACTTTGGCAGATCGATGGAAACCTTGCAGGAGCACGGTTTCCCGGCTCTGGCCCGGCAGCCCTGGTGAGCACGCAGGGCCGGGACCCTCAGCCCGGGGCAGGTGTCAGACTCGGGGGCCGGGGACTCGGCTTCCCCAGGGGGCAGGACCCTGTGAGAACACCCACGTGGGGGAGGGGAGAAAGTCCACTGGCTGCTGGACCCCCGCCCGGGCCACATCCTGCCGGCCACTCCCACCCACCGCCCCAGGCGGTCTTTCCACCACCGCTGATGGTGTGCCCTTGAGTAAGTCACCAGACACCCCTCCCCCACCATCTTGGGCCTCAGTTTCCTCCTCTGTAAAATGGGCAAAGGAGTTAGCATAAGGGGACTGTGCTGCCCCTCTCCTGCCGGCCCTGGGTCCAGGGAAAGATGAGGGAGAGGATGCAGGCCTGCAGGCCACAGGGACCCCGTTTCTGGATGAACAGACAGAAGTGACCAGGCGGCCCAGACAGTTGTGCAGGAGCTGCGAGGGGGGCCAGGACCCTAGAAGGTGGGGCTCAGAGACACTGGGGAGACAGCCCCACCCCAGCTCCTGGGACTCGGCCCCCCTCCACCCCTCCTCTGCTTCCCAGTTCGCTACTGGCCTCCACCACCTTCATGGTGGAAAAATCACATCTGGACAGAGAGACAGAGAAGACTGGAAGTCATGTGCAGAGCACACCTGGACCCTTCTCACCCGGCAACATCCGCCCCCCCGAGGACACACCCATCCTGGGCCACAGGGCAGGCCCTCCTCCCCCCACCTCTGAAAAGCAGGGATCGGTGTGGTTCTTACATCTTCACACCTGCCTCTAATCTGGAAATTCTGCTGTTTAAACCAGCTCAATCTGAAGCTGTGATTTTTGAAGGCTGATCATTTCTTCCATTCTTCCCACCGCTATTAGCAAAATGCCGGAGACATTTCTAAGCACATTCTTTGAAACTGGGATAAAAGCGGGAAATGGTCTTCACAGAGCTGTGAGGAGAGAACAGAAGCGAGGGAGGCGGCCACAGCTGGGCAGGTGTGCCCGCCACGTCAGGCCCGCCACGCCCACGCCGCACCGTGCCCACCTTGACGCCCCCTTTCTGCACCCAGACCCCCCAGGAGGCCCACTCCCTCCGTCCACAGCCCCCAGACGAAGCGCACGTCCACTTGGGGATGACCAGAGCACGGCTGGCCACCACCCCAGCTCCCCGTGGCCAGGAGCCCTGTCACCGCTGGAGGAGCTGCAGGGACCCCTGACCGCCTGGCACTGTGGGCCCGGGGCCTCCCGTACAGCTGGTGGGGCCGCTCCTGCACGGCACCTCCAGCTCATCCCACCCCCCGCCCGGACTCCTCCTGGGAGCCGCCTGGGCCTGGGGTGGCCGAGGCTGAGGCCACTCCCTGACAGGAGGAGGGGGCAGAGGTGGCAGGTCCCCTGCTGTCACCTAAGGCAAGTGTGGGAGCCAGCGCTACGTGGGGCTTCTGGAGGAGGAAGCGGGGCGGAGCGTCTCCAGGGACACGGATGGAGGCACGTGCGGATACCCTGACAGTGGGCCTTAGACACTTAAAGACACACAGGGGTTTCTCAGCCGGAGGAGGACATTCCGGGCAGAGGGAGGGTCCCAGCAAAGGGGGAAGGTGCCCGGACAAGACTGCAGGGCACTGGGGCCGGAAGGGGAGCTGCAGGCAGCGGCTGGGGGAGGAGGGCATCGGGGGCACCAGCGCTGAGGCCGGGAGGGCAGGCGGCTACCCTGAAGGACGTGGCGCTACCAGACTCAGGGGTCCAAGCAAACCTCGGCCACTGTCCCTTACCGCCCAGGACCTCAGGCTCCCCACAGAAGCCCAGCCTCTCATCCCAGAGCTTGGGGCGCTGCCCTCTGTGGTCACCGCCCTCTGTGGTCACCGCCCTGTGGGCGCTCTCCCGGCAGGGACTCAGGCTCCCCCAGCCCCGTCCACGGCCATCTCTCCCCAGTTTCTCTGTCCCTCCCTTTTCCTCCCTACCCTTCCCTCTGCCCCCATCTCTCTCCCCCCTTCCCTCCCGCAGCCCCCTGCTGCCTTGCAGCGCTCAGGGGGTCATCCTTGGGCTCACAAAGTTAAATATCTGAAAGATGCCAGGAACTTCTTTTGGTTTCTATGGCAACGTGAGAATAATTCACATTTTCCAGCCAAACTGAAGGAGAACACCTTTTTCTTCGCATTGTGGGTGGCCAATTATTTTTAATAGCCGGTCAGGGCGGCTGTCCCTGGGCCCCTCTCACCATTAGCATCCCCAGACAGCAGTGGCCTTGGGAGGATGGTGGCCACTGAAAGTTTAGTAAGAGATTCCAGGCTGGAGAGAGGAGCAGGGACCAGCTTCCCACCACTTGTCACCTGGGAAACCAAGGCCAGGCTGTGGCCATCTCTGCCCTGCGGCCTTGACTCCACTGGGACGGCCAAGGAGGATCACTGTTGGGGAAGAATGGGCTTGGGGTCAGGTCTCCCTGGGCTCAGGCATCACTGACCTTACTTACTGGGTGAGCCTGGACGTCCTTTCTGCTCTCTGACCCTCAGGTGCTGACCCCTAGAGTGGACTCTTAATCCCCGCCAGTGGGGTCGCTGTGCGGGGCCCAGGGTCCAGGCCAGCCCAGGCCTTCCTGGCTATAGGGCCCTGGAAAGTCCCTTGGCCTCTCCAGGAGGCCCCAAACATTGTCATTCATTCGCTCCTGAAATATTATCAAGGACAAATCAGAGGCCCGGTGGGGACCACCCTGAGCTCCTGAACTAGCGGTCGTGGAGATGGTGGTCCAGGCTCTGAAGAAACGAAGGGGTGGGTGGGGGAGAGGGAGGGCGACTGATGGAAGGCACTGGCTCTCGTGAACGCGGGGGCCGGCAAGTGTGACCCCAGCCACCTTCCTCGGTGCTGCTCCCCGACTAACACCCGTCCCTGCGCCAGAGACAGACAGAGGAGCGCCCACAGGCCTGGCCGCTGTTCTCCCGGACTTGCTGCAGTAGTCCCCTCCGCCCCTCGCCCCTCGGAGGGAGGAGGACCCGCCCCCTCCCGCTGGTCTCCTCTGTCCAGATCTGACGCCCCTTCGCTGATGTGCATCTGGGTGTGTCTCAGTTTCAAATTTCCACGTTGGCTTCGGGAGTTTCTCCACCTCAGTCTGCGCTGGTCTCCCCTGGAAACCTCCCTCCTCGCCCGCTCCCCATCCAGTCTTTGTCTCCGCTTCCTTGTCTCTCCTCAAGCGCCTCTCCTGATTTCCCTCCAAGCTGAGACCCACCAAGCCCTTCCTCTACCTCCATCCAAGAAGAGGCCGTATTCTCTGGACAGTAAGCGCCTCCCCTGTTCTTTTTATTTGTTTGTAAGATAACTCGACCCCCTCGTCTGGGTTGCTAAACGCTAAGGCCCTGGTCACAGGTTGTAATTAACCGGGACACTCTGAGGTCCTCATTTTCTTCCATGACACCTGAATCCAGTTCAAAACCATGTGAACTCGGGGCGGCCCAGCCCTAATGAGTTCTAGATAAGAGCTGCATTATTAACCCCAAAGCAGGCAGGGGGCCTGGGGGCCAGTGGCCTCTTAGCCTGCAGACTCAATGAAACAAAATAAAGAAAACGTTAAAAGCAGCACGTAACCTCCCTCTGTGACTGCTTCCTGGCCTCCACTCCCCCAAGCCCCAACCCTGCTGGGTGTGGGCCCAGGTCAGGCTGCAGCCAGCAGCTGCTCCCCGGGGCCCAGACCCCACTTTCCCCAGACCCCAGGACCGCTCCTCGGTTAAAGCCCCACCGCGAGCCTTTTCAGCTCCTCCAGGACCCAGAGCCCCTGCCCAGGCCGCAGAAGCCAAAAGCCAACCTCACGGCTGTAAACACGTAGGCCACCCTGGCATGGCCACGCTTGGTCAGGTACAGCCAAGGCCTCAAGCCCCAGCCCCACGCCCAGCCGTGCCTGGGGCCTCCACCTGATGCATTGTTTTGCTAAATCCTGGTCACTGGGGTTTAGTAGAACAGGCTGTAAAGCCATCTGGCATGTGGCCTTTGGAAACAGAGACGTGTGACTACCCGTTCAAGGTATTTAGCGATTACTGATCTACTCAGTTTTTATTTCCTTCTCGAGTCAATTTTTGTAATTTGTATTTTTTCTCAAAATTGTCCATTTCATCCAGATTTTCAAATTCATACACAGCTGCTCGTAGGAGGCCCTTATGAGTTTTTTTAATTAATAGATTACATTTTTTAGAGAAATTTTTGAGTCACAGCAAAACTAAGAGGAAAGTACAGCGATTTCCCACGTACCCCCCAACACACACGTGCAGCGCCTCCCCCATTATCAGCATCGTCCACCAGGGGGTACATTTATTACCTCCACGGACACATCAATATCACCCAAGCCCACAGTTGACATTAGGGTTCACGGCGGACACTCTGTGGGTTTGGACAAATGTCTAATGACATGTATCCACCAACAGAGTATCATACGTAGAGGATTTTCACTGCCCTAAAAATCCTGTGTCCTCCACCTATTCCCCCCTCCTCCACCCCCACCCCCCACCCCACCAATCCCTGGCAACCACTGGTCTTCTTCCTGTCTCCATAGTTTTGCCTTTTCCAGAATCTCATCGAGTTGGAATCATACAGTATGTATCCTTTTCAGATTGGCTTCTTTCACTTACTAATGCATTTAATGTTCCTATATATCTTTTCAAGGCTCGATAGCTCATTTCTTTTTAGGACTGAATAATATTCCATTGTCTGGATGGACCACTGTTTGTTTATCCATTCACCTACTGAAGGACATCTTGGTTGTTTCCAAGTTTTGGCAATTATGAATAAACAGTTGTCTGTAGGTTTTTGTGTGGGCATAAGTTTTCAACTCCTTTGGGTAAAAACCACAGAGCTTCAGCATAACTGCTTCATCATATGGTAAGAGTATGTTTAGTGTTGTAAGAAACCATCAAACTGTCTTCCAAAGTGGCTGTACCACATATGTACAATGGAATACTACTCAGCCATAAAAAAGAACAAAATAATGCCATGTGCACCAACATGGATGGACCTAGAAATTATCATGCTAAGTGAAGTAAGTCAGAAAGAAAAAGACAAATACCATATGATACCACATGTACGTGGAATCTAAAATATAACGCAAGTGAACTTATTTATGAAACGGAAACAGACTCACAGAGAAGGGACTTGTGGTTGCCAAGGTGGGTGGTGAGAGAGGGATGGAGTGGGAGTTTGGGGTTAGCAGATGTAAACTATTATATACAGACTGGATAAACAATAAGGTCCTACTGTAGAGCACAGGGAACTATATTCAATATCCTGGGATAAACCTTAATGGAAAAGAATATGAAAAACAATGTATATATGTCTAACTGTGTCACTTTGCTGTATGGCAGAAATTAACACAACATTGTAAGTCAACTCTACTCCAATAAAATGAATTTTTTTTAATGCATAAAAGCAAAGTGGCCATGCCATTTCACATCCCCACCAGCACTGGGTGTTGCCATCCCCACCAGCACTGGGTGTTGCCAAGTTTTCAGATTTTGGCCGTTCTAATAGGTATGTAGTGATGTCTCGCTGCTGCTTTAATTTGTATTTCCCCAATGACACAGGACGCGGAGCTTTTCATGTGCTTATTCGCCATCTGCGTATCTTCTTTGGTGAGGTGTCTGTTCAGCTCTTTTGCCCTTTAAGAGTTCTTGTGTATTTTGGATAACAGTCCTGTATCAGATTTGTCTTTTGCAAAGATTTTCTCCCGGTCAGTGGCTTGTCTTCTCATTCTCTGTTGCTTATGATTTTTAAGCACCTGCAGTTTGCCTCCTTTTTTTTGAGTTAATATGGTTGAATTTTATCCCTTAGAAATAGTTGCCTATTTTTCATTCAACAAACATTTATTTAATCCCTACTGTGTATAAGTGCTCTTTCTAACGCTGGAGATAAACCAACTGCAAAACAAAGATCCCTGCTTACATTATTAGTCTACTTTAAAAATTAACTTTGGTTTTATCAGTCTTTTCCATTATTTGTGTTTCTTTTCTACTCCAATAACTTCTGCTTCTATAGTTATTATTTTAATCTTTATGGTTTTTTTTTTGCACTTTTGCTCTCTTATTCTTCTTCCAGCTTAAGTTGAATGTTGAGCTAAATTCTTTTAAATACTTGTTTTTCAATAAAACATGTAAGGCTATAAAGTCTCGTCTACTTACTGTTTTAGCTGCACCCCACAAATTTTGATATTTTAGTCTTTCACTATCATTTTGTAATTTCCAGTATGATTCTATTTTTATGATTACTTATATGTATATGGGGGCTTTGGCATTTAAATGTTCTCCTTGATTTGAATTTCTAATATCATTGCATTGTGGACAGAATGTACAGGTCTGTATACTGCTGAGGGTTTGGGTTTACTGGAATCTCCCTTACAAAGGCCAAACATTTGTAAATGTTTTTTCACGTGCCGGAAATAAATGTGTAATCTCTTCGTGGAGAGCAAAATTCTATTACATCAAACCATCATTTTTATTTAAATCTCTCTTTTTAAAACTTTTTTCTTCCCTTGGTCCACATTTTCTGTAAGAGATGTGTTAACCTATCCGTTTATGCTGTGGAAATGTCATTTTCTGCTTTCTGTTGGGGTCGTGTCGCCCTATTAACTCAGGCCCATGACTCACCGAGGCCGTCTCTTCATCATAGGACACAACCCTTTGTCCTTGTGAATGCTCTTCAAATACCTTTTAGGGGAATATAGATATTCTCAGCCACGCTTTCTTTTGGTTAGTATCTCCCTCACATTTATCGTTTTCATCCTCTTATTTCAAATCCTGTGACGTTTTGTCTTAGGTGTATCTCATGTAAATAGTATATTGTTGGATCACATTTATTATTTTCATCCTCTTATTTCAAATCCTGTGACGTTTTGTCTTAGGTGTATCTCATGTAAATAGTATATTGTTGGATCTTATGGGGGTTTTTAAAAAGTATAATGTGAATCTTTTTCAATAGGTGAGTTTAAGTAATTCCTTTATCATGATCACTTGCATATCTATCTGAACTTCTTTGGACCATGTTAGTATTTCCTACTCACCCTATTTTTCCTTTGCTTCTCCCCAACTCCTTTCCTACCTTCTCTTGACTCGATCAGTTTTGTTCATTAGCTTTCTTTTTCCTCTCCTGGAAGTTATACTCTCTACTTCTATTCTTTTAAAAGTTATCCTTACATTTTAAAATAATTTCTTAAACTTGTATTTTCTGAGACGTTCTCGAGTAAACCAGGTGAGTGGGTACCACCAAGGATGGGAGGGCAGTGGTCATTCGGCAATAACGACCGAAGAATCCCACTACCAGAAACTAAGGCTGAGAATGGCTAAGGCTGACCACACCAAGAGCTGGCAGTGAGGACGTGGAGAAACTAGGACCCTCGTAACCCACCGGTGGGAACGTAACCTGGAAAACCAGTTTGGCATCATCTGCTAAAGTGGAACATACCCACCCCATGTGGCCGTGGAATTCCACCTCTAGATGCACACCCGGCAGAACTGGCACGTGTCCCCCCAAGGGACGTGCACACAGATGTTCAGAGCAGCAGTATTTACAACAGGTCCGAAACGGAAGCAACTCCAGTGTCCACCACCCACAGCGGAATGGGTAAATTGTGATCCACTCAGAGGAGAGAAAACGACAGCAAGAGATAAAATGGACCACAGCCGCCCAGCCACGGGGATACCTTCACCAACAGAAAAGTTGTTTGCAAGAATCTGTCCATGTGATTCCTTCAGATAACACAGTTTAGGAACAAACAAAACCACACGATGGTGTCAGAAGTCAAGGTGGCGTCCTGCTTGGGGAGGGGGCCCCCGGGGACACTGCGGGTACGGGCCATGTGCTACTTCTTGACGGTGACAGTGGCTCCTGGTGTCGGCCTTGTGACAACTCACTGTCCCTGGATTTGTGCTGTGTGGCCTGCTGTTATTAGCATACATCACAGTTTTAAAGTAAAAACACAAAAATCATTGCCAAATCTTCCGGAAAAAATAGGAGGACTGAAAGAGCGGATTGGTTTTCTACTGCTGTTAATAACTTACCGCAAACTTAGCCACAGGGTCGCTCGGCTGCTCAGACGTTTTGTGACTTCTTTTTCACTTTTTTAAACTATGAATGACGTGAACATCTTGTCAGGCCCTTGTATCTCTTCCTCTTGTGAATTGCCTATTTTCTGTGCTGTGCCCATTTTTATTTCCAAGAATTATTGTCTCCAGTTATTTTCAAGCACTCGGTAGATATTAAGGAATTTCAGCCTGTCTCACCTGTTTGTTATCATTTATCTTTGTTTATCTATTTATTTATTTTTTGGCGGTACGCGGGCCCTCAACTGTTGTGGCCTCTCCCGTTGCGGAGCACAGGCTCCGGACACGCAGGCTCAGCGGCCAGCCGCTCCACGGCATATGGGATCCTCCCGGACCGGGGCACGAACCCGCGTCCTCTGCATCGGCAGGTGGACTCTCAACCACTGCGCCACCAGGGAAGCCCATGTTTATTGAGGTTTTAGAGCTCTGCTGGTTGTGCAGCATTTCTCCCTGGTGCATACTATAGATGTTTATCAGTCTTTTCCTTTATTGTTTTTGCCACTGGCATTGTGCTCAGAGAGCCTTTCACTGTTCCTGCGTATAAAAATATCTATTTCTATTTTGAGTATTTGGGGGGATTTATTTAATATTTAAATCCACTCATCTGGAATTTACCTGGGTATATAGTTCTTTTAGCCTCAGTTTGTCACTGGAACGGGCTCACGGGTTAGATGCTTCGTGCATGGTCACATGGTCACAGAGTGGCTGCGAGCACCCCCTCGGCCATCCTTGTGAAGATCCTCTCCATGCCAGGGACTGGGCTGGGGTGAGGCTACAGGACTAGTGAGACAAGGCCTTGCAGCTGAGAGGGGCAGACCCCATGGGGCTAGGGTAGCACTGGAGGGAAGGGGACGAGAGGGGAGAGGGCCAGCTGGGTCGGGCAGGACCGGGGAGGCTCAGGGAGGGCCCAGCTACCCGACACTCTGAGCAGGTTCCACCGAACACCAGCCCTGAGAGCTGCCCCACGGGGCTGCAGGCCCAGCGACACCTCCGGCTCAGGGTGGACGGGCCCGCAGTCTCAGGGTCCGTGCGGCTTAGTCGGGACCCGCCTTCCTGCAGAGACGCCTCCACGTGGCCAGGGGAACCAGGCTGCTCAAACACAGGGGCCATTCTCCCATTTCAGATTCGCAGTTGACGGCAGCACGAAAGCCCTGCCCGGCCCCCACCCCCCATGAGTCCCTCCAAAAGCAGACCTCTCCGGCCTCCACGCCCAGAGCCCCACCCTCCCTGGCACCAGACCTCCCCAGGGCCCGGCCTCCCGCTCTTCCGTCTCAGCCGTGGGGCCCACAGGCAGGGCCCCTCCTCGTGCCGGGCAGGGCGAGATGCAGAGGGGCAGGGGCTCGTCTCAGACCCCTGGGCTTTGGGCCACCCCTGGGGGGCTCGCGGACCCCAAAGCGGGCCTGAGGAGCAAACCGCTGGGCCACAAACACCAGCAAACAATGACAGCAAATGACAGCCGTCACCAGCTGCTGAGCTGAGACCTGGAGCCTGGCACCTCCCGCCTCCTGACTGTGGCGACGGGGGTGGGCAGCGTGTCTCCACTCTGTGGCCTCGGGCCGGCACCGGGGGTCTGCAAGGGTCCGCCCAGCTCGACGCAGGCTCGTGCAGGGAGGAGAGGTAAACAGACCCCCCCCCCACTGCCCGGGGGGCTCCAGCCCACCCATGGGGACGGAACCTCATCCCAAGACGGCAGAGAGCAAAGTGCTGCCCTGTGGGGCCCCCAGCGTGGGGGGGGCGGGGGAAGGGCAGACGTGGGGCGCCCAGAGGAGGACAGAGCACCATGAAAGCAGCCCTGAGAAACCAGGAGGATGGGGGCTGGCTGAGGAGGGGCCTGGACACCCCGGGCTGGGGGTCAGGGCAGATGGGTGTGTCCTGGGTCCTAGCAGTGGGGAGGAGTGGGCCCCAGACCCGGGCGGCTGCCCCAAGTAGACACTTGACAGACCGTGGCCGATGGGGAGGCCCCTCCTGTCCCGGGCCGGCCTGGATCCTGACCCCCAGCCGGTCAGCCTGGGCTTGGGGTTCAGCTCGAGTCTGAGTCTGGCGCGCCTGCACCTTCAGGTCCCCACGAGGCCCTCATGGGCTTCAGCAAGACTGTGGGTGCCACACCCAATGCCAGGCCTGGCACGCTGCAGATGGCCTGTATGGAAAGGCCCAGAACTCGGACTGTCAGAGGCCGCTGTAGGGCTGGGCCAGTGCCCCTGGCTCTCAGCTCTCCCCCGGCCTCAGACCAGACAGCCAACTGTGACCCAGCACCCGGCCAGGGCACCCTGTTCCTTCAGGAGAGCCCCCAATCAAAGGCCAAGGCTGGATTTTCATTGCATCTTTATTCCGTGTTTCGCACATTGTATTCCAGACAGAACAGCCTCTAATCACTTCAGACGGATTGGCTCCGGTTCCGAGGACCCCGTCAACACCCCTGCATTCAGTTCCAGGTTTACATACACATGGAGACACGCACAGAGCCTCACTGAACCACACAGATGCTTCCTACCTGAAAAGTCAACTGCCTCCAGGGGACATCTTTTGTGTCCCCAGCATTTGGGCTGCACAGACTACCCGAGCCGCGGTGGGCAGTGCCCGGGGTCTAAGCAGGACGGGCCTTCGTGGAACTGGACGCCCGGCAGGAAAGCAGCAGCGGGCCACGGGGGCCTTGCGCGGGGAGGAACCCCTGATGCCAGGGTGGGGGGCAGGGACCGGCCAGTAGGGGTGCTCTCCGTCTGCTCTAAGGCAAGCAGGTCCCTCCACTGATTTGGGGGCTTCTGACAGTTGCACAGTATTTTGTGCTGATTTCCACGCACATGTAACGAGCCAAAAATAAGGAACGCACAGCATCACACACGTGCAACTGTGAACTTTGACCCTCGGCTGCACGGCCTCTGGGCAGCGACCTGGCACCTGAGCTGTGCCAAGATGGGTGGTGGCGGGGCTGCCCCGGGAGGGCTGGCAGGTGGTGGGAAGAGATGCCTGCGCGTGGATGAAAGTCTGGGGCAGAGGTCAGGAGCCTGTCCCGGGCTCAGGGCTCAGAGGCTGTGGCTGTGGCCTAGAGCTCCACGGGGGTGTCCACGTCACCACGGGCGACATGCCCGTGACAGGTGCTCTCTGGCCGGGGCGGGCAATGTGGGGGAAGCAGGACGAGCCCCGGCAGAGCCCAGGGCAGGGCGGGTCTGGCACCTTCTGCAGCTGGGCTTACGGCCCCAGTGACCAACACACAGCAGCAGCGATCAAGTCCACAACACACCCGGAGACGCAGCAAGCAGAGGGGCGCGGGCCACGTGGCCCCCGCGGTGTGGGTGCAGGTGCAGCAGCAGAGCCCTTCACGGCTCCGATCACAGAGCTGGAGCGTCTGGACCCACCTGTCCAGGTGGCCCAGGCGAGCGAGGCTGTGGCTGGTGGCTGAGCGTCCGCCCGACGCCCCGCACCACCCAGCGAAAGGGCTCCCGCCCGCGCAGGCTCCTCGACAGACCAGCCGGGGCGGTTCTCTGTTTCCAGAGGTCATGGATGGAAAGTAAGGCAATTTCTAGAGGCCGCACTCTGCTCCCAGCTGCTGCAGCCGGAGGCTCCCCAGCCTCGCCGTCTGCCTTCCAGCCACGTTTAGGCCAAGGGAGCAAGTACGCGGCAAAGTTAAAGTGACGAAGTTACAGAAATCCGCCTGCTGTCAGAGGCCTGGGAGAGCAGAGACTTCATAGGTTAGTGCAACGTTTCACTTGTGACTTTGTCTACGTTTTATTCTCTTTCACTCAACAGAACAGAATTTTTACATTTCCAGGTAGGTAAGGAGATGGCTGCCACCTCCCTCTGCCCCCGGCACCCGGACAGCAGGCCACTTGGAGAGGGTCTGCCTCTCAGGCCGCCCCGGCTGGGGGCTCCACGAGGTGGGCGTTTGGCAAGGATGCTCCAGGGTCGGGAGAGGGGGACGCCCGGCCCCTCTCTGGCCCCGCGTGGCCGGGACCCTCCCTGGCTCTCTTTGGTATCTCAGAAAACAGAGGCCGCCTGGCCCTCGCCAGGCCCTGGACCACGTCCCGGCCAGCCGCTCCAGCAAGGCCTCTCCTTGGCCGTGGCCTTCAGCCGGCCGGCAGTGGGGTGTGCTGCCCGGGGCGGGGAGGCCACGGCGGTGGGCCCGGGCTCATTTCTTGTAGTGATTGGGGGCGTCCGCGAAGACAAACTTGAGGCGGTAGGCCTCGGCCAGCAGCAGGCTGACGTCTTCGTCGCCCCAGTGGGCTGTGGGCAGGTTCTGGAGGAAGAGCAGCAGCTCCTGGGGGGAGAGAGACAGCCTGGGTCAGACGGGGCAGCCAGCTGTGTCGGGCAGGGGCCCCGCGGGAGGAGCCCTGAGGAAATGCACAGGGCCACGGCGGGGTGAGCCTGCGGGGCCGCCGAGCCCCCGAGAATCGTGTCCCCTCCCAGCTTGAGCCCGAGGGCCCCACGCCCTGTAGCCAGGAGGAAGCCCCCCGGGAGGCTCCCAGGCCTGCTGGGACGCGGAGGGCAGCGCCAGCACCGCGACACAGCCGGGCTGCACGCACGCCCCCGGCCTCCCGGCACTCTGGGGCCCAGGGCCATCTGGGCGGGGATGCCCAGCCGCGGGGGTACTCAGGGCTCAGACCCAGAAGCCAGGCCTGGGCTCAGGTGCTGGCTGTGCTGCCTCCCGGCTGGTGGACCAGCCGCTGACCACCTCGGGGCCCCGGGTTCCCCATCGAGACAAGGGCCCCAGCTCCCACTGGGGCCGCCAGTGCCTGGCGCTCGGCGATGCGGGGGCCTGTACCCGGCCTGCTGTCCTCACGACGCCCCCCCGCAGCGCACGTCCCTCTCCCCACTCCCCAGTGGAGAGCCACGCGTCAGGACGCTCTGCCAGTGCGGCTTCCCTGTTGCTGCTTTCCCTTCCTCGGTCCCATTTCCTTTTGCATTTTGGACACTTTCTGGGGGCCTTTAAATTGAATTCATGGCGCAAACTTCACCGGCAGAACGTCCCCGGGGATGTATCAACACCAATCTGCTGTCTTTCACCATTAGATGCAGCTTACACGGACGCCAGTCCAATTCTGAGCAGGTCGTAAATAAACACCTTTGATTTGATTTTTAATCCACTTCGCTTCATATTATCATGACCTCGCTACCTGCAAGGTGAGAAGCAATGCCCCCATTGCGGTAGCTCAGCAACTCTCCTGCACACTCAATTTCAGAATCTAATTTAGTCCCCCAGGTTCAGTGGACGGAGAGAGAATAGAAATGCCTGGTGGTCCGCAGCCTGCAATGTTAAAGAAGGAAAAATCTGTCCGGGTGACCTTTACGAGAGGCAGGGGACACAGCCAAACATGCCCTTAAATGCAGATATTTTTTTAAAAAGGCCTGTCTTATTTACGAGCTGGGCAGCGACACCTTCGACCTGGGAGCCACGGCACATCTATTAGCCACATCATTCGGGAAAAGGGCCATCGGTCACGATGCTGTCACTGGGTCACACCCCAGGGGACCCGCCAGCCCCTGCGATGGTGGCAGGGAGGGCCCGGTCCAGCAGCCCGCGAGGGCAATTCCGTTTTTAATCTTAACTTCTCTGTAAACAGTGCTGTGACCACGTCTGCAGAATAAAAGTTAAAGGAAGGTTTGCTCACAACACTGAGGTTGTGAGGAATCAAAGACAAGTCGCATCCCCGTGGTTCTTTTCTTCCCGTGTCCACGAGATGCCACCACGGCAACAAAGCCACGGCCCGGGGCATCCCACCCCCTCCATCGGCCTGTGTCACCGTGCCCTCCCATGCTGGCATGTGCTGTCCGCGGTGGCCGGGAGGGACCGTAGCGATGGTGCCGTCCCCGCTGCGCAGCCTGGAGGCCTGCTGTTCTCAGCCCCCAGCAAGGTCACGGTCACCCCGGAGTCTGGAGGCCCGCAGCACCCGGCCCCGCAGAGGGCAGCGGCCCCGAATCTCAGGTTGCCTGGGGTCTCGGTATGATGAGCGATTTGACTGTCCTCTGGGCACTCTGGATGTCACCTCGCGAGCGTGTGGATCGTGGCTGGTGGTCCCTTTTACCAGGCAGTCCCCTGCGGAGGCCCCGCCAACACCACCCCGGCCACAGGTAGCCCTGCAGGCGTTGTGGTGCGGCTGACGGCAGTGGGGGGAGCGAGGGGGCAGGGTGAAGGGCGGAGCCCTGAGCTGGGCTATTGCCGGGGACATCTTTTCCACAGAGTCCTTCCCGCTCTGACTTTCGCCTCTGGGTAGGTTCCAAGAGGTGAGCCTTCCAACGTTAAAGAGTGAATAATGTTTCCGGCTTTGGGGACTCCTTGCCAAAAGAGTTTCATTTTTCCAGAGACAGGAATCACGTTACCATCTGCAAAGTATGACTATCTCTATCTCTTTTGTCCCTCCCAGGAAGGACGAAATGGTGACACAGTGGCGTCCAGGAAGGTGGGCAGGGGTCCCCTCTCAGGACCCCACGTTCTCTGTCTGGTTGGCCCCTGTGAGGCCCCTGTGAGCCCAGCAGTAAGCCCACACACAGCCAGACACAGAGGAGCAGGTCCAAGCCCAGCGCACCCCCATCACGAGCCCACAGAACCCTGGAAGCACATCCTTGGTGTCATCACCGACGTCATGGGTGATCTGTCTCCTCTGTGACATCAACGGGTCCACGTGCCCCCATGTCCCCGACATGAAGCACACAGCACACGGTGCCGACCTGTGAACAGTCACTAGGGCACAGTCGGCTGAAGGTACGCACACTTGTAAAGGATGCTGAACGCGGGGCTCAAATCCAGCCCTGCACCACTCAGCCATGCCGGTCTCCTGGCTCTCTATGCCTCGGTTTCCTCATCTGTAAATGGGGACAGTAACGCGCCTCCCTCTCTGGGTTGTTAATTTGTGCCAGGATATAAAAAGCACAGGATGAGTGTCACCTGCTGCCGCTATCATTCAACTAGTTCAGTCACTGTTCGCGGCGGGGCTGATCGTCACGGCAGCAGTAGTGGCGTTTGTGCCGAATAAATTCCTGTGGGAAACGCCAGGGAGTTTGGCAAACAAGCTTAAGACGAAATGGAATCCTCCCCGGACAGCAGCTCAGAGGAGGCAGCGCCGGCATCTTGAGGAAGGAAAGACACCACACGTGTCGACCTACGGGCTGTGGCTAGGACCCCGACCGGGGAGCCGCATGGGACCCTTTTGAGGGAACTTGAAGGACTGCCTGTGGACTGGATCGTCCAATTCCGGCGTCTGCGGAATCATCAAAGGCACTGCGTGTCATCAAAACGGCCCCAAACAGTCCATTAAGGAAGAGCAGCTCTGGGTGCAAGGCAGACAGGTCCCCTCACTCCACCTGCCTCTGCGTCAGGGCACACGCGCCATCACATGGCCAGCTCTGCCCTCGGGGGCCAGGCAAAGGATCACGAGGCGAACAACGCTCAGCTCTGCGCAGGGGTCCGGCCAGGCGAGACTGGCTGGCGGCTCTCGACGCGGCCCCCCGTCTGTCCCCCCGCTATGGGGGTCTCGGAGGAGATGTGGGTAGATCACACTCCAGATCTCAGATACTTGGTCTGAACAAAAGTTTGCGAAATGTTCCTTAACTTTAATATCGATCACAGGTTGAAGGTAATGTTACAGATGTACTGGGTTAAATAAAATATGAATCTCACTGGTTTTCCCCTTTCTGTGAGGCTCCCAGAAGCTCTCCCTTGTGGCGGGCGCTCCTCTCCAGTGGACAATGCTGCTCTGATTACACCCAGCACAGCCCCCTGCTCCGGGGCAGCAGCCACGACGGTGCCGACCACACTCCCTTCTGCAAACCCTCAGGCACAGGACTCGCCCCAAGGCTCCAGGTCAAGGCCGGCTCCGCGCACGTGGGAGAGCACACCGAGGCCAGGAGTTTACAGCCTGGCCACGCGCAGAGACGAGTGAATTAATCATGACGGGGCTGAAGGCCCAGATGCGAACCCTGAGTATTTTCTCGCCTTAACTGAGAAGACGGAACAGCAAGCCCCGCGCTGACACGGGCAGGTGACAGGCCTGATTGGTTTAATTCACTTCTCCACCACGTTCCGGCAACTTGTGCAGCTCGGCCAGCAAACCTGCCGCGGAAGGGCGGCCCTGGGTGCCACGTGGGGGCGCCATGGGGACACGCAGGCTGGGGTGGGCAAGGCTGGGGCCTCGGGCATTTCTCCCACATCCTCAGCCTTCCAGGCGAGGAGCCGGAGGCGGGGGAGGCAGGAAGCCTGGCCCAGGGCCTGGGTGGCTCAGCGCCTGTGCAGCAGGCGGGTCTGTCCCCGCGAGTCTGGGCAACGTCAGAGCACAGGTGGCCGGGAACTCTGGAAGCCAAGGCTGCGTCTGCCGGGCGGGGACAGTGACAGGAGTGACCTCCAGGCTGGGAGGGTCCGAGGGGCAGTGACTCAGCCACGCTCAGTGCAGGAGTGGCCCTGTGGTCCATCATCTCCATGTCACCAACATGCCACTGACACCCGGCGGGCCCTGGGGGCGTCACCGCCTCAGAGGTGCCGGGCAGCTCCTGCCAGGGCTGTGCTGAGGACCTGAGTACCCAGCGCACACAAGTTTAGCAGGACCCCGGCACACGGGAACTGCCACCATGGCCGTCACCACCCTCGTCGTGGTTGTGGCCGTGGCCCCGGCTACCAGGACCTCAGACGACGAGAGTGGTGGTCACACAGAGCAGCCGGGGCTGGAATCTGTGTGGCACCTGCGTCCAGGCCTGCCCTTTGTGGGCGGATACGCTGGTCTGGGCCTGCGTGGCCAGCCTCCCACCCCCCTGCCCACCCAGGCGAGTCTCCTCCAAAGGTCAAAGGTCACGGTCCAGGCCCAAACCCAGTGCCCGGCAGCCGGTGCAAGGCCAGGTCATTTGTGTTCCTGCCTGTGCAGGGGCTGCTGGGGCTTGAATCCACATTCAACGTAAAATACCTGTTCTTGGTCAGTACATGTGTAAAAGGGAAGAAAAAAAGGAGCCGATATTAAATTACACTGAAGCGGGTTTGCGGCGACTGCCGGCAGCGCAGACAGCAGCGGGTTGCCGGGCAATTCTGATGGTCCGGGGGCTCTGGCCGGGCCTCCCTGGGCACCCCCGGGGGTGGGGGACAGGGCGGGCACGGCACCATGAGTCGGGAAGCTGGCGTGCGTCTGGCACATGGTCCTGGAGTCACGCGTGACCATCCAGTCCGCGGCTCTCTCCTTTCTACGCCTCCACCCACTGTCTGCTCCCTCAGCCAGGACCTTCCCGTCGGCGTAAGGAGACGGGACCCTGCACTGGGCCACACGACGGCGTCTGCAGGAACAGGCCGGGCTCTGTCCCCTGCGTGGCGACGGCTGCTACAGGCAAGGGCATGCTACAGGCAAGGACAAACATGAACCTCGGGGGTCACCACTCAGAGAAGGTCCCAGGGCCGTCCCTCGAGTCAGTGGTCAACCACGAGCTGCCCTGGGCCCAGAGTTCACTTTGTGCCAAGCACCAGGCTACACGCTGACCTTCCGACCAATCCCGGGGCTCCCCCACGCCCGTGTCTACGACCAATCCCAGGGCTCCCGCCCCCCCCCCCCCGTCTGTCCACCACCAATCCCAGGGCTTCCACACGCTCCACCTGGGAAAGAGGAATCTGGGACCCCAGGAATCTTATTGACCGCTCAGTTCACGCCTGGCGCTGGGAGGGCTGCTTCCCCCAGGGCTACCCTCCTGAGCCCTGAACCTGACCTCTGCAAGACCCTGCCTCTCTGAGAGGCCACATGCTCAGGGGGGACTTCCCCCCTCAAATGTGCCCCCCTGCTCTCCCCCCAACACTTAAAGGGACGCCTCCTTGGGACCCGGCAGCCCTGGGCTGGAGGTCAGACAGCCGAGGCTCTGACCTGGTCCTTCCTCCTAGAGCTGAGAGCTGACCAGAGGATAAGACCTCGGGAAGCCCCCTGGGTGGGCAGAAGGATTTGGGGGCGAACAGGGCTATGATGCTCCAAAGGCCCTGTCCCCCTCCACTGGCACCGCCCCCCCGCACCAGCCCCAGCCCCAGGAGGGCCCCAGAGGCCCTAGTATGAAAATTACCTATGAAAAGTTCACCCTTATTTCCCTTATTTTTAACCTATCACACTCGATGCCCTTTAGCCAGGAGATCAAAGAATACAGAACTCAACCTGACTCTCAGCAGACATGAAGGCGGCCCTGCAAAGGTCAGTCCACCCGGCTCGCTGCTCCTCCCAGGCAGATGCTCGCTCGGGCGCCCGACTCGCCACGTCCAATCCTGCATCCCCACCAGATTCGGACCACGGCGTCCAGGAAGACAGAGCCCCTGCTGTCTTGGGGGGTAGGGAGGGGGGGAGGCTCGGGTCCTAACACCTTCCGGGAGGGGCTGGGCAGCTGGAGGCCATCAGGGCCGTGCTGGGCGCCCTGGGGCTGCTTCCTGCCTCCCTCCCTCTCCCCTCCCTCCCAGATGGTCCTGTGACAGCTGATTCCTTTGACAATCCAGTTATTAGTTTGAAAATCTTGTCAAGTTCTGGACCAAACCAGGGCTAAAAATAGAAGGACGGTGACAGCCGGCTGGGATGGACGGCCAGCTGCCAGGCTGACCCCCTGGCTGGTGACAGCCCTCCAGAAGGTTGGATATGGAAGGTGACACCGCAGAGAGCGATCTTCTGAGGACCCTGGGAGGTGCGCTTTCCTTGCAATTAATTTCATATTTCTTTGCCAAAAAAGGAATTCTAAAGAGAAAACACCTTTGGGTACTGAAAACACAAGCTTGACACGAGTGCCCCAATGGAGCGAGCGCTGCGTTTCATACGCGGCTGAGAGGCGTTTGATCAGCACACAGAGGGTATTTAAAATCCTGGCACGGCAGTTACAGCCGGCTCCATCCCGCAGGGACCTCTCCGCTTCGTGGGCTGGAGGGCCGGGCGGCTGGTCGCAGACGGGGTGCGATGGAGAGATGGAGATGCTGTCCATGGAGGGCCCTCGAGAACGCCCGGTCGGGAAGGACGCCCACTTACGGGGGTAAGGCCCCAGGCCCGTGTTTATCTACACGCAGCAGAGATGCCCCTTCCAAGCGTGCAGAGGGAAGGCGCCGTGCAGAAGGCTCGGGAGCCTGGAGGTGGCGCCGTTACCCCCCCCCCCGCCCCGCCCACCGCCCGAGAAATCAGAGGAGGGGGTCACGGGACAGAGGCGGGGGTGGGGGTGGGGGAACTGCTGCAGGCTGCCGTCTGAACCCGCCCCCCTGCCCCGGGGGTGCTGCCTGCACAGGCTGGCGGGCAGCTCCCACAGCCTCCCACGTCCCCGGGGGCTACCCTGCCAGGCTCTGGGGCAGGGACGGCGTCAGCCCAGCGGTGCCAGCCCATGTGGCTCCCCACACGTGGCCCTCTCCCCATGTCCAGTGTCCCCCCAGTGCCGGTCTTCCCTATTGACCACCCCTTCCTGAAACCCCCTTGCCCCACCTTGCCTGCAGTTCACTGCCCATCCCCCTGGCCATCCTGCCAGTCTCCTTGGTGAACCCTCCCCCTGCCAGGCGTCTCAGGGTCGGGGGCCGCCCTCCCTGGAGCCAGGGTCACCCGCACCCGTGTCCCCACCCCCAGCTGTCCCTGAACCCCGTCCTTGCATGTCCTGTGCCTGCCTGCACCCCTCTGCACTTGTATGCCGCTTGCCATCACACGACCATGTAAGGGCTCCCAAACTAAACATGTCCCCTCCCTCCCCCTCCCTCCCCCTCCCTCCCCCTCCCTCCACAGACGGGGGCACGTAGCCCGCACACACGGTGCGCTCGCCACAGCAGTAAGACCCCTGCTCCCAGGACCGAGCCCTCCCTCCCGGGTCCAGCCCACCCCGGCTCCCCGGGCCCTTCCGCCCTGCCTCGCTCGCACCCCAGCCCAGCCCACCACCACCCTCTGGTGGATGACCGCGGGGCCCCCTGGTTTCCCAGCCCACCCCAAATCCATCACCAGCACGGCCACAACACCGGCTTCGTCTTAAAAAGGAAAACCGTCCCCCAGCGACCCTGCTCTCCACAAGCCACCGAACAGCTGGCACTGGTGCTGGCCCTACAGCCCAGACCCGCAGGCTGGGGTCCTTGCAGCTTGGCTCTGGTCGGCTCCAAGCCCACCCAGGCCGCTCTCCCCTTGAGAGACACCAACATTCAGCTCCTCCTCCAAGGGTGTCCCCTGGCACGTCCCACGACCGTCAGGTCCCGCGTGCACCCCGAGAGCCCATCCCCGGCCACCCGAACTGAGCGCCGAGATGTGCTGTGGGCCGGCCCAGGGCCCCTGGGGGACGGCGGGGGCATCTTCCTTCCCAAGAAAGGCCCTAAAGGAGACACTTATCTCCAGGGTCTGCTGCAGATGGGACTCCCGCACTCCTCAGGGGAAGATAACAGAGCCCCGGGCTCTGGAGCAGGGCGCCCTCCAGTGGCCGGCACGCAGTCACAGCTGGCAGATGGCCGAGGAGACAGGAAAAGGCCACCCGGCCGGCCGGACAGGGGACAACAGGGTCCCATGAGGTGGGCTGCCTCAGGGCCAGGCTGATGGGGACGCTCGGGGCCCTGACCACTCTTCAGACTGCCCCGAAACAGCCAGGGGGCCCAGGAGCCCCGGGGCTGGCCAGTGGAGACACTGCTCCTTCCTTCTGCAAGTGGCTGAGCTCAGAGAGACAGACCGCTGGGAAAGCCACCACACAGTGGCCTTATGGCTCCCACGAGCTCAGGGTCCTCCTCAACCCCAGGGAGGTGGGGGTCTTCCAGGAAGGCCACCAGGGACCACCAAGACCTCCAGGCACAACACCCTGGTGAACTCGCCCAGTCCCCAGGAAGGCTCTCAGCCCAGATGACAGCTGAGACACGAGACTTTCGCCCACCGGGGAGAAAGGCGGCCAGCAGGGCCACAGCTGGACCCATGGAACCAGGATGTTCCACGACAGTGAGCCACACGCGCAGAGGCTGCACCCGGACCGCTGGTGGTACCGACTTGCAGCAGAGCTGGTTTCACAGACTCACCAGCAAAATGATATTTTCGTTGTCATACACATTGTAAAACTGATTAATTTTCCCAAGCTGTTCAAGTATGTTCTCACATTGATTTTCCCGCTGCCTGGGAGGCCGGGAGGGAAAACGCGCAGCGTGTCTCGGCCCGCAAGGCCCGCTTTCATGCCAGCGTGTGCTGGGGCCACCCTGTGAGATGTGGGGAAAGCGCCCAGGACCACGGGGGCGTGAGAGCACCGCGCGTGCATACAATCGCCTCTGAGGGTGGCAAGTGGACTCAAAGCCACTCAGGCCCTCCTGGTGGGCTCCTGGGAGGAGCCTGGAGGCACGAAAGGGGCATTTTACATGGATAACAGCCCTTTGCCAGACACGTTTTGCAAATATTTCCGCCCACTCTGTGCTCTGTCTTCTCACGCCCTTGACACTGTCCTTCACAGAGCAGAAGATTTCATTTGAGTAAGCCCAGCTTACCAGGATCGCGTCTTTGGTGTTGCAGCTAAAAAGGCATCACCGTGTCCACGGCCACCCAGGTTGTCTCCTAGGTCGACTTCCAGCAGCTTCGTAAGTTCTGCGTCTCAAATGTGGGTCTGTGATCCACGCTGGGTTCATCTAGCGAAGGTGGCAGGTCCGTGTCTGGACTCAGTTTTCTGCACGGGGATGGCCTGCTGTCCCAGCCCCACGTGCTAAGAGGCCACCTCTGCTCCGTTGTGTTGCCTTTGCCCTCGTCCGAGGCCCGCTGACTCCGTTTCCGGGCTATTTCCGGGCTCTCTGTTGCGTCCCAGTGGTCTACGTGTCTCTTCTTCTGCCACACACCCTGCGACCACACCCTCCCTCACCTGGCCTTTGAACACGCTTTGCTGAAACCCTTTGGGGAGTTTGGGTTTGGGGAGTTGTTCTGAGCACGAGCCACCCGTTTTCGCTGTGTGGCCCTGAAATAAACCTCTCTTCGCTCCAAACGCCGACGTCTCGGTTTGTCTGGCCTCACTGCGCGTCGGGCACACGAACATGCGTCGCATAACACCTTGACGTCTGCAGCCTCACAGTCCATGGGGATGCTGGGCAGCATCAGCCTCCATCTTTGCTCTTTGCCAATATTGTCTGGGCCATCTGGGTCTTCTGCCTCCTTCCTACGAGCTTTAGAATCAGTTTGCCAACAATCCGATAACTTGCTGAGACGTTTATAGACTTTTGAAACTTTGAACAAGTGAATTCACAGCGACCTGGGGCAGGTGAGGGCCTCCCTGCTAGGTATCCCCCGGCTCCCTGGCTCAGGCCTGTGTGAAGGGCCCAGCCGTCATCTGGTGGCGTCAGCGACGACTCTGGCCCCTCGGCAGACGGACCACACCTCCCCAGCCCGCCCGAGCCGCCCTTCGGCAGGGGGCGTGAGTGGAGGCTCTGGGGCCAGGCCGCCCGTGCCATCCGCCAGCGCTGCCCTCGCTAGGGGGGGTGAGCTGGGTGCCTCACCTGGCCCAGCTGTAAATGGGACGACGACAGCGCTGACCTTGTGGTGCTGCTGGGAGAACGGGGCAAATGCACAGAGCTCAAGGCTGGTGTGCGCCTACCATGTCCGCGCCCCTTCCCCCGCAGTTCCCGTACAGCCCCCGTCTACACAGCAGGGCTTCGGCTGCACCAAATGCTCTGATCCCGACTCCGAGGCCCAGGATCTCAGCCACTGAAGTCGTGTCTGGGCACCTGCACGCGTCCCGCTGCAGTGACCCGTGCACTCCAGAGTCCGCAGGAGCTGAGCGTGTAGGGGCCCGTGTGCCGGTCGGGCCACGTCCACGGGACCAAGAAGGAGGTCCCGAGGAAGGGCACTGGCCGGTGGGCACGAGGCTCCCCTGCACCTGCGGCTCACCTTCCTGGGGGCCCCTCCCGGCTGCCATCACCTCCTGAGCCCCCCAGCGGTGCCTGGAAGGTGGGGCTGGTGGGCCCTGGGTGAGCAGAAGCTGCCTTACTCTGCCCTTCACCCCCCACTTGCCTTTATGCTGCAGGAGAAAGGGCCTTTTCCCCTCGGGAGAAGGGGAAAGAACCTTCTGGGATAAGTAGACAAACTCTGGGAGAGGAACTCTGGGGTCACAGACGTCCCCTTACAGCTCACTTACAATGTGCAGCTCCACCGAGGGCCTCCGGCAGCCCTGGTGCAAGGCTCTGACCTCGGCTCAGGAAGGCTGCGGGGAGGGGGAGGGACGGGGATTTGGGTGGTTCGGGCTCTTTTTCTACAAAAGAAGCCAAAGGCAGCGATATTTTAGAACACCCTTACCCTGAGTGCTGGCGGAAGGTTTGCGCCTCCCATCCCTCCAAGTACACGATGCCCTGAGACCCTCCGTCCAGGGGCATCTGGCCTGACCAGGAGTGATGGGGCACTCCGACTAAAGGGCTGCCTCTGGCGGGAGGCCAGGGACCCCCGTGGAGCAGGACACACGTGAAAGGAGGAGGACGCGTCGGGGCAGTGAGCCGCGAGGCTCTCCCGTGTCTCCTGGATGCCGAGGCCCCCATGCCTCCTCCCTGGTCTCTGCCGGGCCCCAGGGACTGAGCCCTGGGCAGGTTCCTCCAGCCAGGGCCCTTCCTGCGTGTGCAGGCCCAGAACGCGCAGCAGAGAGCACGCGGGGCCGAGGGGAGCCTGAGGACAGGGCGGCAGGGAAGGGACCCAGGCTCCCCAGGCCCAGCTCTGTGATTCAAGCCCCTGCTTCCCAGACACTGGGCGCTGCGTAAACATCCCTCCAGGGGGACACCATCCACTGAGCTACAGGACAAGTGCCCCGACGGTGAGGTTTAAAATGCAAGCTTCTTCCTGGAAACTGTTCAAAACTAATGAACTAGCTGCATGGCAGGGCTTCTACCTCCTGATTCCAGTGAGACCCGGGCTGTAAATCGCCTGGCGTGAGGACACTTTCCTTTTGTTTTCAGGAACCTTAAAGGATCACCGTCAAGTACTCTGGACCTGAGATTTACGGACTTTTAGAGGCAAAAGTGTCTCTTCAGTCTTCATCAATTCAGAACGGTGTTTAAAGAGGAGATTCTCCTCCGCCCCCTACCCTCATCTGCTCCGCCAAGGGTCTCAGCGACAAAAGGGACACCGCTGGGCTGAAGCTGGGACTGGGGGTGAGGAAAGAGCTGGCTCCCAGGTCCTGATCCACTGGCATGGCCCCTCCCCGGGAGACAGAGGCAGGATTTCCAGGAGAGGCCCTCCCGGAGGCCAAGGCTTCGGTTCGGGTGTTCTCTTTCCAGAGCCACATTCTGGGGAGGTGTGTGGTTCCTTATGCTGTCTCCACAGCGCGGTCACCCTCAGGGCCTTTATATGATTTTACCATATGACTCAGTTCCTTGAGGGCAAAGGCTCGGACAGACCAGGCCCAGCAGCCTCTGGAACTTCACCATACTCGACTGAGAGCAGCAGGGCATGTGTCCAAGTAAATGTTGAGTGGAGGGAAGGTGGGCAGGTGGGCAGGTGGATGGATGGATGGGCGGGTGGGTGAGTGGATGGATGGATCAATGGGTGGGTGGATGGGTGGGTAGATGGGTGGGTGGATGGGTGGGTAGATGGGTGGGTGGGTGGGTGTATGCATGGGTGGATGGATAGATAGGTGGATGGATGGATGGATGGGTGGGCGGATGGGTGGGTGGGTGGATGGATGGATGGATGGATGGGTGGGCGGATGGGTGGGTGGATGGATGCAGGGGCAGGTAGGAGGATGGACAGATAAAATAATAAACAAAACAACGTCTGGGATGGTCCTGAAAGTAGGCTGTGGCTCTAACCCTCCCACTGGAAGCCAGCTAGTCCCGTGAGCAGCCAACCTCAGCCTGAGCCTGTGGGGCCACGGCTACACCAGATTCCGTACGTGCTCCCAGCGCCTGGCAGAGGGCCCAGCACACGGGAGGCTTATGTTCCATTAGCACCATTACTGATGAAACTGATGCATAAGAACGCGAACACGTTCTGTGCCAGATACCATTTCATAGCGCAGAAATCTCAGTCACATCCATGCTTTATCCAGATACCATTTCACAGAGCAGAAATCTCAGTCACATCCATGTTTTATCCAGATACCATTTCATAGCGCAGAAATCTCAGTCACATCCATGCTTTATCCAGATACCATTTCATAGCGCAGAAATCTCAGTCACATCCATGCTTTATCCAGATAAGCATTTCATAGCGCAGAAATCTCAGTCACATCCATGCTTTATCCAGATACCATTTCATAGCGCAGAAATCTCAGTCACATCCATGTTTTATCCAGATACCATTTCATAGCGCAGGAATCTCAGTCACATCCATGCTTTATCCAGATACCATTTCATAGCGCAGAGATCTCGGTCACATCCATGCTTTATCCAGATACCATTTCATAGCGCAGAGATCTCGGTCACATCCATGCTTTATCCAGATACCATTTCATAGCGCAGAGATCTCAGTCACGTTCATGTTTTATCCAGATACCATTTCATAGCGCAGAAATCTCAGTCACATTCATGCTTTATCCAGTGAGTGCTACTTGGGAACTAGTGCAATCTGACACATAAACTGTAATCTTTAAACTAAGATATTAGCCAAGTCGATCCCTTCCCTTCCTTTCCTGCCTCCCTCCCTCCCTCCCCAGGAAAACGCAGCACAAAAAAACAATCCAATACTAAATACTAATCCTAATCCAATCCTAATCCAATCCCCAGTGCTAAACATGGCCAACAAAGGAAAACCTGCACCTTGAGAGAGGCGTTTGGCACAAATGTCTCAGCCCCGTTTCTTCTCGCAGAATCGTGCTGCCTGCGATTGGGCAGGCGGGTTGGGGTGTGGCTGGGAGCCCAGGTATGGAGTTGGATTGCCCTGGGGTCTGATCAGCTGTGTGACCCTGGGTGGTCCATCTCTGAACCCCAGATGTAGGGACAACCCCAGCCTCTGGCAGAGCTCTTTCAAGGATTAGAATGTTACCTATAGAGAGCACAGTGAGCTCTGCAAAAGACACACAGAACATGGGGCAGCTCCTGGGAGGACTGGGATCTGGACCTCCCACTTGGGAGGGCAGGACGGTGAGGACAGGTGACCCGATCAAGGCCCTAACCCCGGGCGTGGAGTCTGAATCCCAGGCCCCTCCAGCTAGCGCCCACTCAGGGCCGCCTGTTGGCAGGCAGTTGGGACAGGCATGTTTTTTTGGTGGTGGTGGCGGGGGGGGGCGGGGGGGAGTCGAGTTCTCATAGGACCGACGCACCACCTCGGCACCAAGAACCACGTGGCAAGTGGCCCGCCACCAGCCCAGGCCCAGAGCAGCAACACTGAAGCGTCCAGGACCACCCCCAGGGCCACCATGTCCGGCTGCCGGGCTGCAGGTGGAGGGCAGGCCGGGCAGGGGCAGCTCCCCAGGGCCTGGCCGGCTGCCACACCAGGGAAGCTTCCAGGTAAACAGCCCGCTTCCTGAACCGCCCCCCGTGACCCGGGAGACCCAGCTGGGGTGGGTCTCCCGGGTCCCACCAGGAAAGAAGCGACAGTTCCACACACACACTCAGCGCCTGTGCGATCTGATTATTTCCACTGATTTCTAAATACATGCAGCTCAACTTCTGCTCAAAATCATGTCACTGCTCCCAAGGAGGAGGAATCGCCTCAAGAGTCGCTGGGCTTCACTGGGGGCGCTGTGGCCGCTTCTCCTGCTCTGTCTCCAGCGTGACAGAGGCGTCACCTAACAATGCAGGGGAGTGCGTGCAGAATCAGACTGGTACTTAAGAGTGCGACTCTAACCAAGGGCAACCACGTCACAGGAGGCGTCACATTGTTTGACTCTGCGACAGGTTCACAGGCTGGCGTGCACGTCCCAGCAAGAATGAGGTTATTCCAACGGGATTATTTGGAAACATAAACCCAGCACTGGGGGCTCCCCTGGTGGCGCAGTGGTTAAGAATCTGCCTGCCAGTGCAGGGGACATGGGTTTGATCCCTGGTCCGGGAAGATCCCACATGCTGTGGAGCAACTAAGCCCGTGCGCCACAGCTACTGAGCCTGTGCTCTAGAGCCTGCGAGCCACAACTACTGAGCCCGCAAGCCACAACTACTGAGCCTGTGTGCCGCAACTACTGAGCCTGTGTGCCGCAACTACTGAGCCCACAGGCCTAGAGTCCAGTGCTCTGCAACAAGAAAAGCCACCGCAATGAGAAACCCGTGCACAGCAACGAAGAGTAGCCCCTGCTTGCCGCAACTAGAGAAAGCCTGAGCGCAGCAACGAAGACCCAACACAGCCAAAAATAAAAATAAATTAAATTAAAAACAAAAACAAAACCAGCACCAAGAGCCAAGCCTCTCCCCCGCAGCAACGCCTGAGTACAAACGTGCACGTCGGCTACGGCAGCACCAGTGCAGGCCCACGGCAAGCACTGACCCCCGGACAGGAAGTGGCCGAGAGCAGATGAGGGAGTCTGCAGACAGGGGCTGGCCCGTCGCCCTGAGACCCCTGGGGAAGGTGGCTTCACACCTGTCCCCATGGGTCACCCTCCGCACGGCCCCTATCGGGACCCCGTGGGAGCACAGTATCAAAGCTCCTTGTGGAGAACAAGAAGGGTGGCAACCCCGCTATGACAGCGAGGAAGGAGCTGGGGTCCTCTAGGGCACCTCAGTGCCTGGGCGACGTGGGTCCCGGGCGCGTACCCCGGATAGGGTGTGTGGGACGTGTGGCCGCACGTGGTACCACGCCAGTGCCAACTGTATCCTCTGAGATGCTCCAACCAGCAACCTCCGCCCCAGACGCCCCACCCAGCAGTTACTCCTGGGGGAGTGGCCTTTGGAGGCCTGAGTCCTGGTTCCTAATCGGTCACTGATGAGCCCAGGGGTGACTCAGTGTGGACACACAGCAGTGAAACACACGAGGTCAGCTTCTGGCAAAGGCTCGGTGCGGGACTCAGGAGGGTCTTTCCAGGCCGAGGGGCCCAAATCCAGGCTGGGCCACCAGGGGGGATGGCCCCAGCCTCCAGAGCCCGCGGCATGTGGGTTCTAGGCTCCTGCCAGACAGGCAGCTGGGACGCACACAGCTGTCCACTGACACCCCGAGGAGGCTCCCCCAAGGATGTGCCAGCCTGGACGAGAAGGGGAGGCACCTGCTGGAGCCCTCACCCCCGAAGGGACAACGGGCCAAGCAGGGCCCCGGGGGGGCGGTGGGGTCACTGCATACACACGGTTCTCATAGCTTCTCCAGGAAAACACACCCACGTCACGCCCAGCTTCAGGTACCCGCGGTCCACTGCCTGACCCACTGCCATGCAAGGCCAAGGGCACCTGGGGTGGGGCATGTGTCCTTAGCCGGAACACACAAAGCACACAGAGCGCAGTGGGCGCGGCCCAGTACCTCCACTGTCACTTTCACAAGCTGTAACTCTGGGCGTTCTCCTTCAGTAAGGGTAGGGGGCCTGGGGGGACCCTGAGATGCTCTACCTTCCCAACTCCTTGACCTCAGAATGACAGGGGACTAGGAATCCTTTAGGTGACAGTGTCACTAGTGATGAGTCTCCACGAGCACCTGTGCTCCCCCTGCATCCGTGACAATCCTGAGAGCGGGTGCAGGTCCCCACCCCTCAGAGGAAGACGCTGAACCCCACACAGGGACACACTCTGGTCTCGGCTGTGAGGTTCGCCGGGGGCTGGAGGTGCTCAGCAGGGTGGGGTCCCTGCTTCGGGCGCAGAGTGTGAGGCTGGGGACGGGGGCAGCATAGCTCCCGCAGACAGAGCCCCAGGAAAGCCTGCCCCAGCAGAGAAGGAAAGATGGCGGGCATGGCGGGGTCCTCAGCTCCCTGACAAGAGGCAGCAGGTGTCCCGTCTGCCTGCTGCGAGGGGCGCGGAGAAGGGCGGAAGGCCGGATGTCTGCAAACCTCCCGCATCCCGTCCAGCTGGACCCTCCGCCCCCGCCGGCCCAGCTGAGCATCACACACACTAAATAAGAGAAGACCAAATATTGTTTCTTTGCATGAGGAATTACAAGATCAATGCAACTTCTTCTGTGTGCTATATATCAAAAAACAAACATCCCGAAATTGAATTAAGAAATCCTATCGTGTTTGCCCTGAAAATCCTCAAACTAATAAGGGCAACAAAATGAACGTTCCGTACAGATCAAGAGCTTTGAGGATTGAAAGTGGATCGCAAGGCAGATTTCTTCGAGCACTTCCATCAGTTTCATCTCATCTCTGTTATTTATGCGGCATGAGGGGAGAGGACTTGGTGAGCCCAGGACCTTGTGGTCGAGTTTGTTACCTTTGCGCTGGACCCCCTCCAGGGGCCGGAATGGGTGAGCCAGGCCTGCGGGGGGTGAGCGTGCCACCGGTCACCACCTCGCCTGGACGGCAGCAGTCCCCGCTCCAGGGCCCCAGGTGTGCTAGACAGTCCCCACCCCCTGCTGCTCTCTGAGTTCCTCTCGGGACCTGGTCCCGGGATGGGAAGGGGGGAAAGTGGCCACCGCTCGGGGTCACACAGGGGGTGGTGGCCAGGGATCGAGCTCAGGACTACTGAGTCACCTGGGCTCTTTGTGCCCCAAGTCTCTGGGTCCGAGGGGGCGTGTGTACAGCTTCATCCCCCAGACATCTCCCGCCACCCACCAGAGCCTCCCCGGAAGGGCCTGGGCCAGGGCCGTGGCCACAATGGGGCTGAGCAGGGGTGGCCATGGCTGGGAGCCGCAGGAAGCTGGCATCCGAGCCCTGCGGTCCCTGCGCTTCTCTGTGCCTCGTTTTCCAGCCTGAAAGGGGGAATCTGAGGCCCCCAAAACCGTTTGCTCTTGCCCGGGACCTGCTCTGCCAACTCCACCCAGCCACCCGGGCAGCCCCTAAACGGCTCCCCCCGGCCAACACCTCCAGCCCGGACGGCCCTATCAGGACGGTGCTGGCACGTGGCCACGTCCTGAAGGATGAACGGAGCGCGCTCCCCTCCGTGCGGCAACCCCTCCCCGGCACAGAGCCCTGGGGGCCTGGGGGTGCGCAATGGCCTCGTGGAAACCCAGGACGTGGTTAAATGAGGACCCAGGAGAGAGGACGGAACCACCGCGAGGCACAGGGGTTCCTTCCACAAGGCAGCCCAGGAGCCAGCGGCTAGCCCAGCTAATCCCGGGTTCGGCAAGAGGACACGGCCGGGGGACGTTTGATTTCTTTCTGTCCCAGGTTTACAGGAAGCGGCACAGGCTTCTCCGCCTTAGCAGCCCACGTAAGTGGCTGCTGAGCCTATTAGGGGTGACTCCATCCCTCCAAGTTTTGCCACCGGAAAATCCTGAATCAGACCTGCCCACAGTCAGGAAGGCTTTGAAGCAGTGAGGGCCCACTGGCACCTGGGGAGGCAGAGTGCCGCCGACCAGCTGGCCCAAGAGCCATGCACGCTTCCCTCACACCCCGGCCAGCGCAGCCACGCGGGGCGGCAGGCCCACCCCCAGGCCTGTGTGGTGGTGGGTGTCCATGGAAGGTGGCAGGATGGACCGCGTGGCAGCCGAGGGGGGCTGTGAGGGAGACGTTTTAACAAGGCCCGAGATGTAATTACGTTTCTTCAGGGACTGAACAGATGCGCTTCTCCGAGTTGATCTACCTTAGACATCACACAGCATTAATGAGATAATAAGGGCCTTTCAATTAATGATTTGAATGGTGGGTGTCATTTTTTTCTTTAATAGCAAGACTAATTCGCAGCAGAAATGAGCAGGGAGAGAGATGCTCTCGGCTGCCCTCCACCTCACCGGCAGGGCAGGCTCGTCCTGATGGAGGCTCGGCTGGGAAACCTCCAGACCAAGTGGGCTGTGTCAGGATGCAATCCAGGCCCCGAGGGAGGGAAAGGGCCTCAGTGCTGGGGGTGGAATGTCACTCTCCACCAGGAAAGAGAAATTCTTCCTTTGTGAAAGGGAGGGAAGGGGAGGGAGGGAGGAGGGAGGTAGAGGATGGGGGAGGGGTGAGGGAGGGGAGGGAGGGCAGGTGGAGGTGGGGAGGGGGAGGGGAGGGAGGGGGAAGGGACAGGAGAGGAGGGAGGACCCACCAGTGCTCCCAGGGGTCCTAAAAAGCAGCCCTGCAGAACCAGAGTCACTTCCCCAGCAGATCCCAACTTTGCCTCACAAGCTGGAATTGCCTGGGCCTTCAGAGGCACCCAATAGTGAAAGCCACAGCCTGCACCGCAGGCAGCCCTTGCTGGGCAAACTCTGGGGACCTGTGTCACGCTCAGGCTCTGGGGCCTGGGGGCGGCCACCCCAAGCAGCCCTCAGCAGGGCGGGCTCACAACCTGCTCGGTCCCTGACCCAGGGACTTTCAGAGGTGCCACATAACAAGCAATTAAAATGCAGCCAAACTTCACGCTAAATACACTTTTTCTCATACAGCATAAAAGGATTTTAAAAATTATTATTTTGAAATTATTTAGCGGCAAGTAATTCGCTTAACTTAAGATCGGCTACGATTCCTAAGAAGTCCTTGTGGGCGCCGGGACCGCTGTGAAGTGACGAGCTCGACCCCATGTTTATGCTCGAACATCGACACGTTTAAAGGAAGATGAAGTTGCACAGCGAATGAAATGGACAGGACGTTACTTTCTATAGACGTCACCTGAATGTTTGTTGACTTCACCTTTTGGAGCCCATTTTCTCCAAGTCGCAAAGAACACACGCTGCTTCCTGAGACTGCGGTGGCCGCCCTGCCCCAAGCTTGTGCCCAAACTGGGTCCTGAGTGAGGCTGCATCTCCACGTGAACTCGACGGCCACCCCAGGGAAGCTGCGGCCTCGGTTCAAAGTGTGTCATGTAGGCAATCCACGGGTCCTGGAGCTTCTCCCAGGCCTGACGAACAGTGCCACGCCGCCACCTGGCACGGCTGGGCGTGGGACACGGCCACCTCGGCCCGGCCAGGCTCGCTTGCAGACTGAGGACGAGAGCTTTAGGGGTCTGAGCTGCGAGCTGACTCTGGACCCGCAGCTGGGGTGACCCCCAGGGAGGCGCAGCCCTCAGAGGGGCGCTGGCAGCCAGCTCCTGGTCACTCCGCACTGATGGTCAGAAGCGCCTTCTGCCGAGAGGAAGAGCACGTGAACCCGGGGAGAGGCGGACAGCAAGGGCCCAGCTCCAGCCTCATCTGTCAGAGGAGGCCTGGTGGCCCCGCTGTGCCCACAGCGTCCCTGCTGCGCGAGGCAGTGCCTCCGTCTTCCCCGTGTGTCCAGGGCTCAGCCCAGGCAGATGCCACCCGCCCGCCAGGAGAGAGGCAGCGGCAGGCCGAGGAGCTTCTTGTCCGCTTTGTGGTCGTGGATCTTACGGGAAACAGCAGCGGCTCAGCCACGGAGCTCACACCCCTGTGTGTGTCACAGCACCGTCAGGAGGACGCGGAGAGGGCTCACTGCTGGCCCGGCCCCTGCAGCAGATTCCGCATTTCCGCACTTCGAGAGGAACCCGCTTCCGCCTGCCAAGGACACTACCGTCCAGCAAGATCGCAAACACACTTCCTGTGCACCCAGGGAAGCAGGACGGGACACCGGAGCCGGAGGGAGCTGAGCACCCACCCGTGGCACCCGTGCGTGGCGGCGCCTCCACATCACCGTGGCCACCCAGTCCCCCGGATCGGGACCTCTGGGCTTGAGAGCCAGGGGCCATCCGGGACGCCAACTATCGACCAGGATCCCAGGAAGAGAAGCATGGCGTTGAGTTCACAGCGCGGGGAGCTGTCCAGAGATGGAGGCCTGGCGTTTTGCAGACTGAACAGGCCCAACGACCACCCCGCAGGATGACAGAAAGACACCTCGCCAGACGCCTCAGGAGAGGGATGGACAAAAGCCCCCAGAGGCGGGCCATGGGCAGAAAGGAGGGAATAAAGGCCCGGACGATGGCACTACGTGTCTCAGCAGCAGTGCTGGGCACGAAGAGCATGGAGCGGTGTGTTCAACGGCCAGAGGGGCCGGCTCCACCCTCCAGGCCGTCCCGTCCTCTCTCACCCTGACTCCCCGCCGTGCTCCTGGACTCTGGGGGTGGCAGGGGATCGGGCTGCGGGAGCGCCCTGGGCAGGACGCCGGGAGGACGCTGTGAGCAGTGCCCACTCGTGGGATTTCTGGAGAAGCTGCCGCTTCCAATAAACCACAGTGGGGGTGAACCTGTGAAGAATTCGCAACGTGGGGACACAACTGCTAAGTCCAAGGGTGACAGGAGAGGACCGACTGACTCCCGTGAGCGGCACCTGGCCCCAACAAGGGGCAGCCCGGCCAGGCCGCCCTCTGACCAGGACGCCGGGAGCCGGGGGCCGTGGGGGCAAGAGCGAATCCGCACCTTCCCTTCCTGATTGAAAAGTCGTTATTTAAATAAATCAAGAAAGAGCTATTTAGGGCTTCCCTGGTGGCGCAGTGGTTGGGAGTCCGCCTGCCGATGCAGGGGACACGGGTTCGTGCCCCAGTCCGGGAAGATCCCACATGCCGCGGAGCGGCTGGGCCCGTGAGCCATGGCCGCTGAGCCTGCGCGTCCGGAGCCTGTGCTCCACAACGGGAGAGGCCACAACAGTGAGAGGCCCACGTACCGCAGAAGAAAAAAAAAAAGAAAAAGAAAGAGCTATTTATAAAGATACAGGTAAATACAAAACACAAAAACTAAAGACAACCTAAGATTGAAACTGGCACCTTTTGACGTGAGGGGAAGCTGGGGAGAAGGTATGGCTTGTTTTTGGTGAAAAGGTGTTTAGAACTTTCCGTCTTTTAAAAATATATATACATAAGTAGCTTTAACATTTGTTTAAAAATTATGATGACTGGGCAAGAATACGTGGGGACAGTGCCAACCCCACCCACCCCTCTCCGCTTTCTGTTCGAAAACCCCCTGCTGAGCCGTCTTCTGAGAACTGATGGAAATGCCACACCCGAAGGGAAACCGCTGGACCACCACGCGAGAATCCTCACATCTGAACTTCAGTGAGGGCCGCGTAACTAAAAAGCTGACACTGTCTCACCTCAGCTCTCGTTAACACTCCTACTGGACCCCGGCCACGCCCGGGGCTCAGGAGCACGTAGCCCATCGTGACAGGGCGAGCAACACAGAGCCTGAGAATCACCACCGAAGGGGTGACAGCGCTCGTCACGGCATCCCCACAAGAAGAAAAAGAAAACCGGGCATGGGGAGCAGGTGCGGACAGGTCCCCGGCTCTGCCCCGTGGGCGCTGCCGGATCAGGCTGTCCGTACAGGGATGTGCACTTTCACTTGGGCCCAAGGCCAGGTGTGGCCAGGTGTGGCCTGGTAATGTGTGGACACAGAGCGGCACGCCGGCTCTCCAGGTGGCAGTTAGTGGCCTGGGTGCAGCCCCGGGGCCACCAGGCCCAGCAGGGCCCCGCGGGCTCAGGTTCCGTGTGCTCATCCCCCGGAGAGAGCAGGACCCTCCGCGGTGAGGGCTGATTTAATAAGAGCACAGCCGTGTCTGGGGACGGTCGTGGGACAAAGACTCCCCACCTCTGTTCTTCAAACGCCCGTGGAGAGGGCAGTTCTTAAAGGGACACGACCCGTGGGAGGGCAGGGGCCACCAGGGGGCTAGGTGGAGGTGGGGGGCGGGAACCCAGCGAGGGGTGGGGACAGCCAGCTCCTGCCTCCCCTCCCACTCGTCACTCGCTGAGACTACCACGCGCACCGCCACCCACAGGGGCCTGTCCTTGGCGAAGACGGAGAACTACGGAAACGTGTTGCAGACACTGGCGTGGCAGGAGGTGCGGGTGGGTGTCAAGGAGAATCCCTCAGATCGGCGAGTCGTCCAGGCCTGCGCGCGGCGGGGACGGCAGGGGGGTGAGGACCACCTGCCCCAGAGACAACGCGTACCGGGCACTCTCCGAGACCAGGCACCTCGATCGGCAAGTCTGGCACGTGGACGGTCACTCCCTCCGCGGCCCAGCCCCTCCTGCCCCGCTGAGAAGGTGCTGCCGCAGGCATCGCACTGTTCCAACAGACCACGAAGCGGACGTGGCCTCCTGCCAACAATAACGGGGCCCGTCCCTGTGATGGAAAGGAGCCCGCAGCCATCGTAACGAGCACGCAAGAGGCCGCGGTACAGAAGGACCCAAGCCGACTCCACGTGCGGCCACGGGGTCGTCTCTCTTCCCTCCTGCCACGGAAGAGCCTTCCCTTCTCCAGGCTACAAACCCAGCGCCGGCCTCTACGCCTCATTCACCCTGACCCTGCTGGCTCACTGACGGGTCCCCCGACCCACCGGCGCAGGGCACGTCTCAGCACCGGATGACACGGCCGGCAGAGCTCCCATCCTGTGAGCCCGGCGCGGCCCCTGCCCTGCCCTGCCCTGCAGGCTTCGAGTCCCGGGCTTGAGGGCAGGCAAGGTCCACCTGCCTCCTGAGATGCTCGGCCCGGGATGCCCCCCGCAGCTCCCCACCGTCCTTCCTGTGTGGACAGACACTTGTCCCAGGTCACGCTCCCCCTCTGCTGGGGGCGGCGTGGTGGCAGAGATGAGGATCCCTGTTGAAACTGCAGGGCGGCAGCAGGCCAGGGCCCAACACTGCAGCATTGGCAGCACTCAGGTGGGCCTCGGCCACTCCTGCCACCCGCCCTTCCCGGCCAGGCCGCCCCTGCCCACCTGCCTGCCCTGTGGGGCGTGAGCACACCCAGCCACGGCCCTGCCACCCACCCGGCACCGTGCGAGCCCTCTTTCCTAAGAGCTTCACGATGGCACGCTAGACTGCGCGGCAAGGGGCCGGCACCCCTAGGGCTCCTAGTCAGGAAAGGTCCCAGCGGACACTCCATCCGCCTCCACGTCCATGCACACCCACACTTCAACATGCGCGCCACCCACGGGAGCACAGGAAAGCACAATCCACCGGAAGATTAGGTTTCAACTGACCCGATTTTGTCTTTAAAATGTCTTGAAATGATGAAGAAAGAGACAATTGATCTTTACATTGACATTTCCTGACATTTGCTGCTTCAAATGAACCCAAGATGAAACACAAACCGTTGGAGGTTAACCCGTGGAAGGCCACTTGGCAGAGCAAACTCAGTGCCGCTTGACACAGACGCACACCTGCCCTGGGGCCATTCCTCTGACCCAGCAGAGGGGATGACGCCAGGGGACTAATTAGCTGCCTCGGGGGACTGAGTGCACCGCGGATCAAAACAGCAATGGACTTGCCCAGGAGGTGCTGGAGCTCCAAACGCAGGCGAGCAGGCCAGCGCTGGAGGCGAGGCCGTGACCCCACGCTTGAGGCCTCAGTGACGGGGCGTCGGGTGGTCCCCCCAGGGGTCCCCACGGACAGAGGGCAGGAAGATCTTCCGGAAGGTCCCGCCGACTCCACCGTCTGGTTTCAGAGCAAAGGGAAAGAACGGAGTGGGGACGGGCAAAGGCGCGCAGAGGCGGCCCCTCCATCCTGTCGGAGGCCCCGAGACCTCACGGTCGCGGACACCCCACGCCCACGGGGCAGAGGACACTCGCCGGGGTGACGGCCCCCGCAGGTGTGAGCACAGGCTGTCTCCGCTCCACCCGCTTCCACGCGTAATTCCGAAACCGCAGCTGATCTTCAAAGGCCCGGAAGTCCAACCTGACAAAGGCTCTAGCTGACGAGCATTTACATGGACGCCTCTGGCAAAGCAAACGCATTCCACGGGGCTGCGGCCAGCGGCTGAGCACACCGGGCGCCAGCGTCCAGGCCGGAGGACACGTAATGCGCGAGGACAGGTGAGCGGTGAGGTCGCTTGGCCCTGTGTCTGCACGCTGAGCCCGGCTCCGGCTCCTCAAAGCTCAGGCTTTGGACCTTGTTGTCTTTCTTTCTGTCTTTGTAAATCAGAGATGCCCCAGAGACTCTTTTAATGGCTTTACTAGTCGGCTCTTTATCAAAGATCCCAGAAGTCTGCGGTGAGGGCGGCGTGCTGAGTGCAGGGCCGGGCCAGGGGATGGGGAGGCCAGCTGGGAGGGGGCTTGTAGGTCATGTACTGGAATCCAGCCCAGTCTGCACACAGATCCCACATGGTTATTTAGAAATGACCTCTTCTAACCCCTTCTCTGATGATAAGGAACCGATGACTTGGCAGAAAGAAGCCTGGTCCAATGAGTACAACACAGGCTTTGAGGGTGACCAATGGGCTAGACCAGGCGGGGCCAGAACCCTCCACCTGGCCAAAGGGAGGGGACAGCTGGGGCGCTGTGCGCAGCTTCCGAGCCGCCACGGGCAGGCGGGAGCACACCGGTGGGCACTGGGAGTCCTCACATGAGACGGACACACGTCTCGGCCCTGGGGACCACGTGGTGTGCATGCCTGTGTCTGCATGTGCACATGCGTGTGAGCTGAGGGACAGAGTCTGTGGGGATCCCAGTGCAGTGGGACCTGCTGAGACGCCCAGAGGATACTGAGGGACCTTGGAGCCCAGCGTCACTGAGCAGGGCCCCCAGCCAGGCACCTCACAAAGGGGTCTCACCTGCCTAAGGCGGGAATGAACCCGGGTGAGAAAACCATGCTGACTACTCGCTGAGAAGACGTGGGAAACACAACAGACATTCAAACAGGAAAATTAAAATGTCTGTAATTCTACTAACCTAAACTAATGATGCAAACACTGTGACCTGCTTCTGTTAAGTCTTTTTTAAAATTTTTATTTATTTATTTATTTTATTATTTATTTGGCTGCGTTGGGTCTTAGTGGCAGCATGTGGGATCTAGTTCCCTGACCAGGGACTGAAACTGGGCCCCTGTATTGGCAGCGTGGAGTCTTAGCCACTGGACCACCAGGGAAGTCCCTGTTAAGTCTTTTTATTGCGCATATAAAACAAGCAAACTTGGGATCATTTCTACGTGTATATACACATGTAAATATATGTATGCATTTTATATATATGTACACATGTAGGTGTGTTCCCTATATGTGTAGTGTATAGATTTGTAATGTTGAGCACATGTACACATATTTTATATACACATATATATGCAGGTTATGTTTACATGTGTAGATCATGTGTGCATCTTACATGTGTGTATATGTATGTGCTTATACACGTGTATATAGACATGTGTGTTTTATACATACATAAGAGGGTGTGTGTTTTACATGCATGGACATATATAGACGTGTGTGTGTGTGTGTGTATGTGTGTAGACGTGTGTGATTTCGGATCACACTTTTCCCCCCACATAGAAATATCCTGAGAGCACTTTCTAACCTCAGTGACTGTTACTTGAAGATGTGATTTTTGGGAGTTAGAAAATATTTCAACAGCGACGTACGATAATCCAGGGCACCCTTCTGCCAACGCTGGATACTCAGGCTGTTGGCAATTTGTTTTCCCATAATTATAAGCAAGCGGAATTACCGGATCAAAGGTAAGGCTCTTGGGCTTCCCTGGTGGCGCAGTGGTTGGGAGTCCGCCTGCCAATGCAGGGGACACGGGTTCGAGCCCTGGTCTGGGAAGATCCCACATGCCGCGGAGCAACTAGGCCCGTGAGCCACAACTACTGAGCCTGCGCGTCTGGAGCCTGTGCTCTGCAACAAGAGAGGCCGCAACAGTGAGAGGCCCGCGCACCGCGATGAAGAGTGGCCCCCACTCGCCGCAACTAGAGAAAGCCCTCGCACAGAAACGAAGACCCAACACAGCCAAAAATAAATAAATAAATAAAATTAAAAAAAAAAAAAGAGTAGGGTTGGTTCTTCCTTTCTATTAAACTCAGGAGAAGCTACTGAATCTCTTAAGACCCCCGTGCCTGGATGCCGCTGGTTACGGCTAGGATGTTACAACAACAGTGAGCAGGGCGGCATGCACACAGCTGCCCTGACCTTGGGGGCCTGGCTGCAGGGCTGCCCCTGGCTGGCATCTGGAGCTTGGCTCCTGCGAGCTGGAGCTGTGTCTCCGGGGCCAGCCTGCCAAGCCTGCCTGCACCAGCCACATGGCACACGCTGAGCACTGGCTGTCCTTCCGGGATCTGAAATTTTGGTGGGCAGAGGATGCCTCCACCACCTGCCCCAGTACCAACCTGGGGTCTGGGCTTCCATCAGCTCCTGGAGGGAGGCGGGCTCTGCGGGGCTCCGGCGGGGAGGACACTTCCTAAGCCATTCATTTACTTTATCGTTGGTTCCTTCACCGCCTTTTATCATAAGCTGACTTATTTTTCCATCTCTCACTTCTTCAGTTAAAGAGTTACTAGGCTTTTTTAAAAAAAAAATGTTTTTAAATAATAAAAGGCATTTCGCCCATGAATTTGTTTACAAGCCCAGCACAAGCCACACCCCACGCATTTTTTTTTTCTTCCCTTTGCTGGTCACCAATTATTAGGGCGTTTCGAATATTTTGTGATGGGCCTGATTGAGGTTCACTGATAGAAGGGGACGGAGAACTGCAGATGTGAACTTTACAGACAGTAAAGCGGAGTCTCTGAGGTCCCATGTTTCTCAATTTATTCTATAATTACAGGGTCACTTTCATCTTGACCCATGTATTCTGAAGAGGGCTCTCTAATTTCCAGATGCTTCATTACTCAGGTTTAATTTTATTGTCTAGTTCTAAAGGATTATGCTCAGCAAAGGCAGTCCGTATGATTCCGGTTTTTCAGATTTTGACAATTTTTATGGTCTAGATCAGATGATTAATTTTGTAACTGCTCCACAAACTCTTAAAAACAAATGCATCTCTGTAGAATCTGAATTCAGATCCTACCCAGAGCTTTTAAGCCGTCAGACCCACAGCAGCCTCGTTTTTTATCCTCATCAAATATTCTGAGCCTCCTCCTGCGGCTGCTCCATTCGATGTCTTTCTGTTTGTAAAGTTTTAGACTCAGGTTTAACCTGCAGACAGAGGGAGACTTTGACAAAGTGAGGCGTGGACCACCGCGTCCAACACCCCAGAGCCTCCTCCAGACACTGTCTAACAGCAGAGGCACCTCTGAGCCGTGGGCCGCGCTGCGGACTGTGGCCGCTTCCCCCTCGAAGTCAACGGGAAGACCGCCAACCTCGCTGTCCCCGAGTCTGCGTGGGCTGCCCACCCGTCCCTCTGGGTTCCACGTGTCTCACACCCTGTGGGCGTGTCCACCTCCCACCCCAGGTCCCGTCCCCACCCCTTAGGGCTCCTCCTCCAGCCTTACGGCCCCGCCTCCTACTGCACCGGGTCGTTCCCACCCCTGGCTCCCCTGCCCTGTTAAGGAAGCCGCCTGGCTCCCTCGTGCCCTCTCACCCACACCCCGACCCCACACGCTCAGCCCCAGCTTCACTAACTTCCTTCCCTTGCAGAGGAGGCCGGTACCTGGTCCGCTCTAGATCCGGGTCCTTGGTTCTAGCTCGCCAACCTGCTCCCGCACCTGGTTTATTACTCCCATCCCTGACCCCTGGCCTCCCAATACACAACGCCCTGCTGTCCCTGCCCAGTCCACCCCCAGCCAGCCCAGCCCCTCGTGCGTGGAAACGGAGTCTCGTGACAGACAGCACAGGGCCCAGCGCAGAGGGAGGGCCTGAGGGGACATCAGAGGGGCCAGGGACATCAGAGCAGACAGAGGCCTCCCACTGGGCACTGCCCCTGCCTGTCCCCACCTGGTCCCCACCGAGCGGCAACCTGCGATCACAGGAGACAAGGGGAAGGGCCTGCATGAGAGGAGGCCCCAGCTCCAGGGGTGCGGGGCACGGCAGCCACCACTCACACACTGAGCCCCCTCCGTGGACCGGCTGGGGTTTCCAGGCGGGGCCCTACACCCGGCCTCACCCCGGGCTCACAGCCTCTCGGGGCTGGCGGCCACCACGTGTGCACGGGAAGCCGCTTCTCCCCCTGAGGCTCGTCGTTCACCAGCAAATACGCAGCAGCCGATTACCTTCTCAGAAATATTTACAGACCTCTGAGCTCCCGAGGTCCCTGCAGAGAAGGTCCCTGATTGCACTAGAAGCTCCACGCTCTGTTTACCACAATTAATTGCTTTGTCTCCTCTGCAAAACAAAGCACTGTATGCTGCTGCCTCTTTTGCATCATAGGGACTTGGCCTCCTCTACATCCAGAAGCAGGATGACAGCTCCGACGTGGGGAGAAACTTCCATGTCGCAAAGCACCTCTGCAGCCACGCTGCGGGTCACCCCCGGGAGGCAGTGGGGTAGGAATGATCCCCCCTGGGTGCTGCCCTCCCCACCAAGCAGCAGGGCCAGGGCGAACCAGGCTCTGCGGGCTGTGAATGAGGACCGGGGACCCACACAGGGGCTGTCGGACCCCCGATGTCCTGGGACACCAGGACAAACTAAGCAGCTCGGACTTTGGGGGGATAAACTAGAATGATTTTCTAGCATTGCGCGTTACCAACTGTTTTATAAGCTGCCCTTATGAATCAGACAAAGAACCCGGTAAGGCCAGCACCCCCAGCGCACCTGCATCCCCGCCGGAGAGGAGGAACGATCAGGGGCACATGGCAGCTCTGGCTCAGGACCTGAGCCCAGCCCTTCAAAGGCATCTTCAGCCACGTGCACCCATCCTCTCTGGGCCCCAAGTTCTTACTGTGGGGCACCCCACAGAGGGGAGGGACCAGGTCAGCATGCCAGCCGCACCGCCAGGGGACACAAGACTGGGCACAGGGGGCTCCTTCCCCCACAGGCCCTACAGAATCTGGTTAGAAAAAGGCAGCCGGGGAGAATCAGGCTGCGGGCGCTGAGGCTGGGACTGCCGTGGCTGGAGGGGTGGGGACGGGGCTGGGGGAAGAGGCCGGCTTCGGACACCCAGGGTGCGGCACCTGCGGGCTGCATTCGGGCAGAGCTGGGGACCCGCAGGACAGACGGCACAAGGTCTGCCCGGGGGACAGCGAATCCTCGGGGAAAAGTACAAGGTCCCTGGGCACCAGACCTCAGGGCAGGAGTGACCGTCCACTCCGGGAGGTGCCTCCCTCCAACCAGATGACCCGGCGACGCTCCCGGAGTCCACAGAGCTGGGCGCAACCAGACCCCTGGGCTGGGCAGGTCTCAGAAGCCGAAGCACACGAGAAGAGGTGGGACCTCAACTTCACTGAGCTCCTGGGAACTGGACGCAGGAAGCCAAGCCCATGCCCCCCCCAACTCCGCCAAAAGCACCCACACCGCTGGGCGTGCCGAACGCTAGGAGGACTCTGTCTTCCTCCTGAAGACGCCCCTCAGGAAATGACTGTTCCCACGGAGATGACACAGCAGTGTGCAATTTCACAGTTCTGCAGAGTGAGGGCCTTTAAAGCCTCTTCCATGGATGTTCCACTGCTGGACTCTCAAGCTGTCTTCCGTGCACACAGAATCATGTTCCTAAAACGCCACAATTGCACACGCAATTGCCCCGTGCCCACCAGGGCGCCAAAGGTGCTTTATTTAATTTGTTTTCTCTTCCTGTTTACTTTCCCATTCAGTTCAATTCCCCACAATGCAGTGTGTTCACAACACGCCCTGCATCCAACCCTGTGACATCCAGGCCTGAGTCCATCCTGAGTTTGGGGGAGAATCAACCTCATGGCTCCTCCGAGGTCTGGCGCACCGGCTGCTGCGCCGCGCTCGTCCCCTGGCCTCGGTGAGCCTCGAGTTAAGAGAGCAGGGCCCTGAGGAGGCCAGCAAAGCGTTCTAACCAGCCGCCTAGTAGCGCCCTCCAGTTACAACACGGCAGCATCTCTGGCCAGACAGCAACACGAGAGCGAGCGATGGGCAAGGGGTTCGTCTTTACGTCTTCCAAGGCCACCAGGGACGCAGTCACGTCAGGTGGGGCGGCCACACTGCAGAGCCCTGGGCAGCCCTCCACGGGCTCCCACGCGTGGGGCAGGAAGACGGGAAGGCCAAGCGGGGCGGCCCAGCACCACCACCCACCCGTGGGCACGTCCTCCCACCCAGCTCAGGGACCCTCGCGTCCAGGGCTGCTCCTGGTGGCCCTGGACCCTGGCAGCACCATCCCTGTTTGCGGAGCAGCAGGAAGAAACGCAGGGCAGAACCCTTTGCACGAGGTCACTACCAGCTTCAGGTCCCTGTCCCCAGCCGGGACTCACGCCGGCGGGCAAGGGCCATTTCTCGGGCACGCAAGGCTCAGGGGCCGCCCAGTGTTGGGGGTCACGAGCGGTTCCTGGGACAATGACGAGCCTTGGGCTCAGCACACTCCCTACACTCTTTCCGAACCACCGCCCCCACCAGGTGCGGGCCTCGCGAGGGCAGTGATGTCTGGCTGGGGCCTCCCGGAACCGTTTCCCCAACCAGAGAAGCCCCAGCGTAACTGAGGCAGCAACACCTGAGCCACCATCAGCCTGGGGGACTCGGGCACCTGCATCACCTGTCGTCCAGGTGAGAGCTGCCGGGCGCAGGTGTGGACGCTGGCCTGGGTCACCAGGGAGGCGGAGCCCTTCTCCCTTCCAACCAACGGCCCGGCCGGCCTGCGGGCTCCCCCGCACCTCCATGGACAGCGGGCCCTCAGGGGGCCTCATCGGCCGCCCGCGGCCATCCCCCCCTCACTCAACGACGCAGGCCGGCGCCGGGCTCTCTCGGCACCGCCACGTGCCCGACGCAGAGTGACCCGGGGGGGCCGCAGGCCTCCCACGAGCGCAAGGGGGCAGGGCAGGAGGCTGCCTTCTCCCCAGTTCACAGACAGCAACCGGAGGTGGGAAGAGGCGGGGCGGGGGCGAAGGCCGCCCTGGAGCCAGGCTCCCACAGCGCAGCTCCCGCGGGCACGGCCGGGCACGGCCTGACAGCAAGGGCAGGAGCCGGGATGAGAAAAGGGACCAGGTCTCGCCATCTAGCCCCTCGGGGCGGGGCAGGCTGGGCGCTGGGCTCTGCTGGCCCGGACAGAGGCCCTCCCCGTCCACCGTCTCCTGGTGGCCAAGATGGAAAGCGCCTGGGCGCTGCGGCAGGGCTGGGTGGCTTCCCACGGCCCTCGGCGGGTGGAGCAGGGTCCTCAGAGCGTCTGACAAGCATGGGAGCTAAGGGGCCACGGGCCAAGCGAGCTGCCCAGTGTCACCACACTGTGGCCTGGGACAACAGGGCCTCCTTCCCTGTCCCCTCACCTGAAAGATGAGGGGCTCGAGGAGGTGAAGCAGCCAGAGAGTGACCCCCAGACAGTGAGGGGCAGAGCCTCGTTCCTGGTCCCCTCCGCTGGTGTCTCCTCACTGCACCCCAGGCGGACCGCCCTCCCAGAGGTCAACACTGCCCACAGTACCACCGCACAGGCACACCTGGGGGCGGGGACGGGGTGGGGGATCGGCCCACCTGGAGCCCCTGGGTCGAGCACAGAGCCTCTGATGGATGGGGGCGGGTGTAGCTCTCCCACGGAACCGCTGAGGAAACGTGGCTCAGAGAGGCTAGTAACCACCCCTGGGTCACACAGCTACCAAGTGCCGGGTAGCCAGGCCATGCGATCACGCGGGCAGCCCCTTCCCTAACGCCCCACTCCCCACGGCTGCCACGAGGCTCCCAGGAGGCTCCCAGGAGCCCCCGGGCCATTCTGCTGAGGACACACGCCGGCCGGCTCAGGAGGTATCTCCTGGAGTCCATGACAGCACGTTTAATAAGGCCAGTGTTGGCAGAGCCCAGGCCCCACGTGATCTGTGCCCTCGGCCGTGGAGTCTCAGGCAGCAGGTCAGCGGTGACCTCAGGCAGCCCGTCTCCAAGCTCCTCCACAAATAACCCTGTGAACTAAATCTAATACACCTCTCTCCCAGCGGGAAATCACACTCGGGTTCTTCTGAAAAGGCATTTACTTACTTGAAAATCTCTTTCTTCCAGTATTTCTTTCCTCCATCTCACGAGAAAAGCAGCACACACGTACAGGTGGAAATGCGCGAAGCCCTCAGGTTCCGACTGCAAGAGAGAACAGCCGAAAAGGTCAGCGTGCAGCCCAGACAGGCCGCGGGAACACAGAGCGGGGCCGGCGTGCTCGCTTTTTGACTCAAGGCCTCCGCTTCTAATTCTCATCTCATTAAAATAAGGACAACTTTCTCTCTCATCGGGCAGCGGAACACAGCGGATGTGTCCGGCGACCGGGTGCTCGTTTGCTTTCTTGCACGGATGATGGGCAGCAACGATAAAAGGCCAGTCCGAGGGGCCCCCATTCTTGCACCGCGTGAGAAGGGACCCGTTTTCCCCACAGAGGCCGATCACTCAGCCCTGAACGAAAGGCAAGAGCAGAGCAGGCGTCCAGCCCGGGCACCGCCCGGAAACGACGCTGACCAGAAGCGTGGAGCAGCGAGCATGCTGCGTTCCCCCCGAGTGGTCACCTGCACCCCTCCTCGCTGCTCCCCGCGCTGCCGGGACAGACCTGGGAGTGGGCAGGGTGGGGAGAGGCAGACCCAGGGAGATGGGATAGAAGACCATGGAAATCATAAAATCCCAACTTGTTAGTGAGTTGGGACAAGGGGGTGCAGCACAGCTGTGAAAAGAGGTCAGATGCTAGATGGTCTGACGGCTGAGCCAACAAAATAGCTGATGAATGCGGGACTATGGGGTAGGAGACAAAGAGGAACCAAGGATAACACCAACGTCCTTGGCCTGAACAAGCGCAAAGAGGAAGCCGTCGTTTCCTAAGAGGAGGAAAGGTTTGCGGGAAAGGGTGCGGGAGAAAGTGTGTTGACGGGAAGGTTGTGAGTCTGTCCTGTGGACACGCACCTGATAGGCCCCGAGTGGAGCTGTGAGGCAGGCAGTGGGACAGATGAGTCTAGGGCGTGTTACCGAGTCCAAGCTGGCTCTGCTCGCCGCACGACAGGCCAATACATCGGAGACGAGGTGTTGAGGCAGGGAATACGACTTTATTTGGAAAGCCAGCAGACCGAGGAGATGGCGGACTAGTGTCTTTGTAAAACCATCCTATCGGGGTTTGGATGCCAGTTTCTTTTATAGCACGGAGAGGAGGAGGAGGTGAGAAGTAAAGTGAAAGGGCCGTAAGTTCTGCAAATATCCCCTGGAATAATGGCCAGCCTCAGGGAGGGGATGTGTGGATTTCTTCTTTCTTGTAGCCAGCCATCCACAGGTGGAACAGGGTCCGGATGTTTCCCTGAACAAAGGCACTTTGGTTTAACATTCAGGGGGCAGGGTTCCCCAAGGCAGGCCGCTGTGTATAGACAGTACCCTTTTAGTGAACAAAAGCAGCGGAAAACAAAGGTTAAAGTAAAAGAAACAGATGCAACATGTAGTCAGAATTGGCTCTTCCCTGTTACAAGTGCAAGAGGATGGCCCCACGGTCCAGGCCACAAGTTTACACTGAGGGCCTAACGGAACGAGCAGGGAGCTGGGAGGAGTGTGAGGTGCTGCCAGAGGGTCAGGTAACACGAGCCCGGGGAGGTGACTGACCACGGGGTTTAGCCACATGGAGGTCACTGGCAGGTCACACTGCCTGGAGTGTTAGAGGGTGCTGAGGAGAAGAGCCAGAGACGGGAGCGTGCTTCTGCATCCCACTGCCCTGTGCTGGCCGAACCGGCATCGGCATGTTGAGCAGAGCTGCTGCAGTGTGGCGGCATCCTCGCTTTCTGCTTCCTGACTTCACAGCGACCCGACCACTGCTTTGCACCTTACATGCCGGAGAAGGAAGCTGTTTCACACTAGAACTTTGTGTAGATAACGCGTAGCAGGTTAGGTCGGTGCCCTCCTATTCCTAATTTACTAGAGTTCTTATGGATGGTTACAGAATTTCATCAGATGCTTTTCCTGAATCAACTGAGACAATAAGATTGTTTTCCTTTAATCTGTGAACGTGGTGAATTACATTAGTATCAGAGTTTCTTTAATGTTGAACCAACCTTGCATTCCCTGTAAACTCAATTTGGTCACAGTAAGTTATATTTTTTAATCACAGCTGGGCCCCGTTTGCTGATCTTTCATTTAGGATTTCTGCTCTCACACTTACAGAAAACTGGCCTCTCATGTTCCCTTCTAGAACCATCCTTGTCTACTTTAATCATGAAGGTTGTGTTTGTCTCTTTCCTCCTCCTCTTCTCAGAGTCTGTACGAGACCGGGATACCTGTCCTCCGAAAGTTGGCTAGAAATGGGCTGGGCATGAGGTCTTCTTTGTGGAAAGGTTTGTATTCCTGATTCAATTTCCATATGATTATAAAACACTTCAGACTTTTTAAAATTTTTGAAAACTTTTCTTTTTGTAGGAATTTGCCACCTACAAGGTTGTTCATAATATTCTATTTTTCTTTGAACCTCTGCTGCATTTGCAGCATCTAGACATTTCTTCTAAAATCATTATCCTTCTTGAAATGCAACCTTTAGAAGATCCTCTAATGAGAGGTCTTTGGGCAGTAAACCCTTTCAGCTGTCGTCTAAAAATGTCTTTATTTCATTCTCATTCCTGAAAGATAGAACTGTTGGTTATTACTTTTAAAGATGTTAAAAATGACATCTTTTGGCCTCCACTGTTTAGAGCTATCAATCTGTTTGTCATTCCCTTGTAGGAAATCACACTTTTCTTTCCGGCTGCTTTTGGGATACGCTCTTTGTCTTGGATGTTCTGCATTTTCTTTATAATATTTATTCTGCTAGAGGTATCCTGAGAATGGGCTGCTTTCATCAGTTTTGGAAAACTGTCATCCATTATCTCCTATCAAACATCCATCTGCCCCCTGCCATTCTCTGCATTTTCTCAGAACCCAGGTCAGGCAGGTGTGAGGTCTTTTCACTCTGCTCTCCATTTCACTTAACCTCTCTTTTTATATGTTCCATCTCTTTGTTTGTCTGGGAGAATTACTTTCTTCAAATCTTTCCTCCAATTTACTAGACAACTCTTCAACTGTATCACAATTCCTGTTTAACTCACCCATTAAACTTGAGACTTGCTTCTCTTCTCAGACCTGCTTTGTAAATCACGAGTTTCCCTTTCCTCCTCCTTTTTCATCCGCTGTGTTCCCTTTTATCACTTTAAACATGTCAAACTTATTTTCTAGCACATCTCAGATCACGTTAAAGTCTGCAGTCTTTGTAGATCTCTTCCTTGCCGTTTGTTTTCTCTGCTGAGTCCTGCTCTTAGTGGCCTGCCTCCTTGTACTTTAGTGATTTTCCCCCTCTTGGAGCTTATGTTTGATGAAATAAAATTATTTTTAAGGCAGGACAAGAAATGTTTTAACATAAAATTCTCTCTGCCAGTCTGGGCCACTACCCCCCTTTAGTATGCACTGTGCACCTACGCTACCCATGACCCAGACCTCCCAAAGGACACGGGCATGCCTGCTCCGTCACAGACAGCAATTTTCTCCTGGCACCAGCAAGGGAACTCCTTAGGAGATAACGTTTCTTAATCCTGTAAGGGGTCAGGATGACCTACTACTCGCCTTGTACGTGCAGATCTGGACTATGTAAACTGTCAATACGTCCTCTGATGGAGTATTACTCCTTCTCTCGAAAATGTATACAACTGTGCTTTAACTTCTAACCGGAGGAACAGTCCTCAGAGCTTCTGAAAGACTGTCTCCCAGGTTACTATCCTCAGGTTGGCTCGAATAAAATTCTCCATTTCTTTCTTAGATTGACTATTACTTTTGCGTCGACACGTTCCTTGGAACTTTTATCTGTTGGAATTCTTTGAGGCGTGTATCAAAAATGGTTTTCTTTGGGGAAGAACAACTTTGTGTTTGCTTCTGCCAGAGCCTAAGGGCACTATTATCCCAAGTCTACTTTCAACTAAATTTTCAGCTTGAAATTTTGTAAGACAAGTAACATGAATCGGGACTCCAAACTCATGTGAATGCAGGACTGTGGTCAGATGTTCCGAAGGGAGGTGTTTTCCTTCCTTTTCCCTTAACTTCCATGGCCAAGGCCAAGAAAGGCGAACAGCAGCCCCTGTTCAGTCCCTGGACAGGCTCCAGGTTTGTCTCCTGCCTGAGGCTCATTGCAACCAGGCAGAAGGCCCTGGCAATTAACTGGCAGGTGCCCCTGGGGGAAGGCCTGCTTGGATGTTGCTGCCTTATCTCTCTCCATTTACATTTTCTCCAGATTTCTCCTATACCATAGTCTCTCTTCCTTTGCAGTTACGTTTTTGAGAAATACACCAGCAGCCTTCCCTGTATCCTGTGATGGAGGGGGCTCTTAATTTGCTTAACAACCTTCATTTAACCGGGGAGCGCAGAGGTCAGCCTCAGGCCAGCCCTGGGACCCATCCTCACTGGGAATTCAGGAGGTCGGGCTGTGAATCCTGCGTCCCCATGATGTACCCCCAGCTGGCGAGCGGAGTGCAGTATAAGCCACGCGATCACAGGAACACAGCATTCGGGGAAAATGGAGTTTTACAGCTTCGCTTAAGTGGATTATTTGTCTTCGATGACTTGGTAAATTATATTAAAATAGCAATTTAATAAATAAAACATTCATATCCTAATGGAAACTGGGCTTCTGCTTTAATGAAGCTTAACCTGGGCGTCGCCATCGCTGCCTGGATGAGACGAGCCTAGGAGGCAGGCTCTCCGCGGCGGACGCCCACACACCGCAGGGCCTGCCACCCGTGCCCACTCGGGATGGGGGCCTCCATCGTCTTTGGGATCTGACACATGCAATCGGGACCTTCCCGACTGGTGCAGAATCAGCCACGTGGACCAGCCGTTTCCAAACAAACCCAGGGAGGAGCCGGCGAGCACACAGAGAGCTCTCCAAGGGAAGAGGATGCGCCTTCGGGAAGCCCCCTGGGCAGCGGCCACTGCTGGAGGACCACAGCGCCGACCCCCTGGGAAGCACAGCGCTGCGGCCATTTCAGAGCAGGCTCTAGGGAGGTGCCTGACCCTCCAGTCCAGGCCTTCCAGCCGCCACCGCACAGGGCCCAGGCTGCAAATCCTTATCTCCCATCTCCCCAGGCTCCAGATGACTTGGGAGGGAAAGGAGGCCAGAGAGCTGGAAAGGCCACTCAGCAGTACACCAGGACAACAAGCAGGCCTTCTGCCTTCGTGGCGGCCCATCACCTCTGAAGAACAAGCCTGTTAGCAGAGTCTCCTCCTAAAAAGCTCACCCTCGGGGTTCTGAGGCTGGGGACTCTGGGGGTCAAAGAGAAACACCGGTCCTATAACAAATGCCCTTTTTCAAAAATCATCAATCTCTCTAGCTGAGGAAAAGACAATTCACATAAGACCCCAGATGCACTTGAAAATGACCATCTAAAAGCCCCAATCCCATTCCAGTCGGATCAGACATCTGAAGTCTCAGGTCTTAAGATTTTTATTATCTCCAATCAACTGTGTCTAGCAAACCAGACAGCAAACCCAATCCCCGCTCCAAAGAGAAGGCAGCAGGATGATGGATGCCCACGTCACTGCAGGGGACCCCCGGCGCTCAGAGCCCCTCCCAGGGCAGACGGAGGAGAGGAAAGGACACCCTGACAGGCCAGGACTGCAGGCAGGTGGGCAGCCTTTGGGTGTGTGGGGCCCATCCCTGTAGGATGTTCCCTGGGGGAGAGGTGGAAGCACCCAAGAATGCATCACACCAAATAAGTGCAAGACAGCCGTGGGAGAGACGCTCAAGTTCTCTGAAAGACATCAAAGGAAACCTAATAAACAGGAAGATGCACCGGGTTAATGGACAAAACTTTCAAACCTGAAAAGATGTCAACTGCGTTCCATTGTAATTTATAGATCAATGTATTTCTAATAAAAATTCCAACCATGTTTTTTTGTGGAACATGAAGCATATTCGAAGGTTGATGTTGAAGAGCAAACGGCCAAGAATAGCAAGACAACCCCACAGATGGCCAGATAAGGGAAGATCTACATCCACTCCCAAGACATTCTGTGAGACTGATGAAGACCATGTGATCTGGGCCTAGGACAGGTGGGCCAGGCGAGCAGAGACCCCAGGCACAGGCCCGTGGTAATGTGGGTATTTGTCTTTGGCAGACAGCGTAGGCAGACCAGCTGGGGAAGGATGGATTATTTGATAAATGATACTGAAATAACTGGCTATCCATATGGAGAAAGTAAAATTAGGTCCCTACCTCATGCCACACATATGCCCCAATTCAAGGTGGATTACAAAGCAACCTGCAAGGCAAAACCTTAAGAGCGCAGGCATCAATTTTTTAAAAAATCAGTAAATTTGACAACACAAAAATTTAAAACTTATGTTTGACAAAGGCACTATAATTAAGGTAAAGGTATAAGGCACAGACTAGCAAAGGATATCTGCAGTGCATATATGACTGACAAAGGACTGTATCCAGTATCCGGTACGTGTGTGTGTGTGTGTATACATACACACACACACACACTTTTTTTTTTTTTTTTTTTTTTTTTTTTTTTTT
>NW_020837952.1:61963943-62003718 GCF_003676395.1 Aethalodelphis obliquidens | reverse complement strand
TTTTTTTTTTTTTTTTTTTTTTTGCGGTACGCGGGCCTCTCACTGCCGTGGCCTCTCCCGTTGCGGAGCACAGGCTCCGGACGCGCAGGCTCAGCGGCCATGGCTCACGGGCCCAGCCGCTCCGCGGCATGTGGGATCTTCCCGGACCGGGGCACGAACCCGTGTCCCCTGCATCGGCAGGCGGACTCTCAGGCACTGCGCCACCAGGGAAGCCCACACACATATTTTTTAATCCTCCTAAGAATCAATAAGAAAAAGACAAACTACCTAATTAAAAAAATGGGCCAAGGATGTGAACAGACCTCAAGTGGTCAGTAAAAATAGGAAAAGCTGCTTATACTCACTGGTAATCAGGGATGTGCAGAGCAAGGCAGGTAAAAGAAAGATGTCAGTTCTTGTTTTTCAAATGGGCAAAGCCTAGAAATTGGGAGGACTGCAGAGTATAGGAGAGGATGTGGGCATGCCGGGCGGAGCGGTGGGGGGATGCACCTGCTGTGAAGAGCCTGGTAATATCTAGATGTTTGCATCCTGTAACCCAGAAAAGGCCTGTCCTAAACAGAGCATCTCCTACACCAGGGTATAAGGAGACACACACAAGAACGTTAGGATTGAGCGCTGTTTGTAACTGCAAAAAACTTAGAAACAGCTCATGCCTTTCAACAGGAGATTGGATAAATTATAACATATTCATACAGTGCGAAACTATAAAGAGTGAAAATAAATGAAAGACAGCTACACCCATCAACATGAAAAAGCATTAAAATATAAAGCTGAACACAAGAAGCAGGTCACAGAAGAATACTTAAGTGTGACGCCGCTTACAGAAAGTTTCAGAATATCATCAGGATCATAACTATTGTTTACAGATATATATGTATGTGGTGAAGATGAAAAAAAAAGCATGTTTAGAAATCATAAAAACCAATTTCAGTGTAGTGGTCACCTCTGGAGAATAAGGAAGGAAGCTTCAATGACAAATGTGAAATTTAATTTTTAAATAAGTAATAAATTATCTGAAACAAAAATGAAGAACGAACTGTCAGATTTGACAGAGCTGTGTAGTAAGTACACAGGCATTCACTGGATTATTAGCTACACTTTCTGTATACTTAAGACTTTTTAAAATTTAGATAACTAATAAGGACCTACTTACTGTACAGCACAGGGAACTCTACTCAGTACTCTGAAATGACCTATATGGGAAAAGAATCTAAAAGAGTGGATATATGTATATGTGTAACTGATTCACTTTGCTGTACAGCAGAAACTAACAACATTTTAAATCAACTATACTCCAATAAAGTTTTTTTTTTAAAAAAGAGGCTTTTTATAATTGAAATAAAAGAAACAGACTGGGGACTAAATTGCAATGCTCTTTTCTGGGGTCACTGGGTGAGGGACCACTAATTCCTGTGGCTCCAGCCCAGCCTGGGGCACCTGTCTGGCCCCAGCCACCTCGCTGTCACTCATACTGTGGCCTCAGGTGGATTCTGACCTCCATGACCTTGGGCAACCCCTGCTCATGTCTCCTCCCAGGGCCACAGGCACAGGGGGCGGGGGGCAGCCCCTAACTGCCCTCCGTCTTCCCTTTGACCTTCCTTCTGAGACTCTTTCCCCTGCCCTTAAACCAGCGGAGCTGTTGGCATGTTTACACTCTTACAGAGAAGGCTTGATTTTTGACAGAAGCTCAGAGGATGAGAACTTAATGCAGAAGAGCTGTCCCCGGGGGCAACCCGGCCTCTCCCCTCTCCTCCAGCTGCTGGCCAGAGGCGGAAGATAAACCCGGGCGCTCCTAACATGAGTTTTCTTCAAACTGCATGTCAGGTTCCACAGTGGATCTAGTTTTGCTTATAAAATGACAAAACGAAAGTTTGAAATGACTACACGATTAACTAAATGCAAATGACTTACATGTGGAGTACACTTTTCAAAACGCAGGCAATCGGGCAAAGAAACAGCTTTCCTTCTGTCTTTTATAGAGAAACTGTGATAAAAGGAACAACTGTTCACCTTTAATCCCATCATTAAACTTTGCTTATAATTTCTGGCACTGAAATAAAACCGAATGGCCTTCTGGCACAGGAGGCTTTCCTGTGTACATGTATTTATGTAGATGGATTTCCGAGGCCATTCAAACGACAGGAATTGTTTCCCATTCTTTGTGCGGATCCGAGTGCACCAACTTCAGCTGTGCCAGCAAAATCTTTGCTATGATTTCCTTTGAAATATTCATCACCAGGCCAGTGCATTACACAGTTACCTACCAGGAATGCAGAGCACGGCCATCTTAAGATTCACGCCAACGCCCTCATGTTTGGGGCCCGGGCTGCTAATGGGACTGTAAATCACATTTCATTACGGAGCCAGATCCTGAGGCATGAGTGAGCTGGTGCTCGTCCAGCGGCCTCAGAGCGACTGATCTATTAGCTCTCGCCAGATCATTCAGGCATGTGTCTGTCCACGTCTGAGAACACTCCAAATGGCTACATGACAAAGGTCACGGCCAGTCCACTTCATTCCGGGAGTCACTGGTTGGGTGCTCATCCAACAGGGAGGGCTGGTCTGGGAAAGGGAGACCACCTGCTGTTGCTCTGATGTGTCAGCAATTCCCAACTGAAGTGAACATTCTAAAGCCGGAAAAAGCATAAGGTAACGAAGAATACTGAAATATTCTTTTACATTCCTAATAACTGTTTATTCCTTTGCTGATGATGTATCAGGGTTCTCTGGAAAAACAGCACCAAAAGGATGTGTGTGTGTTGGGACAACAGGACACACACATTTATATATATATACATATATATGTGTATATATACATACAAACACACACACACACACACACACACACACATATGCATAAAGAGACTGACTACAGAAGCTTGGAGAAGCCCAGCAGGCTGCAGGCCCAGGGAAGAGCTGTGCTGCAGCTGAACTGCAAAGGCCTCCTGGAGGCAGAATTGCTTCTTGCTCAGGGGAGGCTGGCCTTTGTTTCATTCAGGCCTTCAGCTGATTAGACGAGGCCCACCCATGTGACGGAGGGCAATCTGCTTTATTCAGAGTCCACCAATGTAAATGTTAATCTCATCCAGCAACACCTTCGCAGAAACATCCAGAATAATATCTGACCAAATCGCTGGGTATCGTGGCCCAGCCTGCTTGACACACAATTAACCATCACCCAGATCACGATCCAGCTTCAATTCTGAAAGGGACGCTCCAGTGCTGTGTTGCTAGGTCCTTTTAACTGACGAACGATTGGTTTAGGTATTCAATTAATCAACAACAGAAACAACAAGCTCCTACGGCTCACAGAGCCATAAGGGAGAAGTTGATCCTTAAATGCAGACAAGGCACACCAGCGAAAACCAGTTAAGAGCCAAACAAACAATGGCTTTGATTTAAATACGTTGGCACAGGCCTCAGGACAGACACACGCTCCCCCAGCACGTGCGCTTGGAGCAGACTGTGTGCCACTCGGCCCCCCCCGGAGCACGGGCCACTCGTCACCTCCAAGAGACATCAGGCGAGGGGGTGCTCACACCACAAGTTCACAAGTGCTGCGTTGCCTGCACATGCCTGGCTCCTTTATGGATGAAATCAAAGGCATCCTTTGAATGCTGCTCTGTCAAAACTTCGTGAATTATACAAGCTCTGGAGAACGGCGGGGGCCAGAGCCAGCACCACATTGTCACTGACCTCAGCTGTCCTTCTTACAGCCCCTCCCATTTCCCAAATTTAAACATTGCATCCCTGATGGCCTGGCATCTTTGTGAGACCATGAATCACGGTCTGGACTATGGGCACCCCCTTACAGGTGTTTTTGCTACCCTGTCCAACCTGATAATCCCTACTGTTGTTTAAAGTTTGTCAAGGATGTTCCTGGCAAATTAAAAGGAAGAAGATCCTGCTGTGGGTCCCGATTATTTTTTCCTTGAAGTAAGAAATGACATCTCACCAGTTAATAACTCAAAGCTTCAGTTCTCTCTGTAGACCAGACTGAGCCAAGAGAGCAGAAAGGTCAGAGTGAGCTGCAGCTCTCGGTGAACAAGCCCATTGTCTGTCCACAGCCCTGCGAGGACGGGCAGGCCTGCACACGTGCCCTCCACAGGCTGGTACCGGGAGAGCTCCAGTGGCACACCCTGCCTGTGTGGTGAGCGTGTGCTCGGGAGCTGGGTCCCCCCCTCACCGCCCCCATCTCCGCTGCAGCTCCGGCCCTGGCCTCCTCCCCGACTCTCTCCTGAGGCTCCTCCTCCAAAGGCTCCTCCCTCCAAAGGCCCCTGCCTCTGCCCGCACCTCCCCGCTGCCTCCCCTGCAGCCTCTCTTGGCTGACTCGGAGCCTCCCTCCTGTGCTCAGTGCCATGTCCCCACGATACACCAGGACACGCGTGTGCAGCCCGCTCCTGTACCCCCGCCCTCTGCGCAGACACCGGCCCACGGGGACCCCTCTGCCCTCCTGGAGAGGGCAGCTGACCTGGTCCCAGCTCCCGTGCTGCCTCGGCTGCCAAGTGCTCGTCTAGGAGCGCAGAGTGCGTGTCTACTCTCGGGGCGAGCTCCGGGAAGGCCAGGGTGACGTGTCTAGGTGCACAGCACAAAGCCCTGTGCCCGGACAGGGTCAGAGAATGAGGCCGACACCCCGCTGCGTATCTCATGGTGAGCACGAGTGTGAAACTTGTTAAAGACGGACAGACAGCTTAGCTCCAAACAAACCTCAGGCTCCTCGATGGAAAGGGAGGGCTGAGCCAGACACTTTCTCAGGCCTCGGATGGCGGGACAGGCTCCAGGGTTTGCACTGCGAGGGCCACGAGTCCACTCCCAGAAGGGTCGTTTCTGGATGCCTGCCTCTGTCCACTCGCCCACACGGCCATCAGCCTCACGAGTGGTTCTCTGTAAAGCCTCACTCTGGTAGTAAACGAACGAGGAGGATTCTGAGAGCAGAGGAACTCGTGGCCTGTAGAGGCCCCTGCAGGCCCCGTGTCTGCCTGGACGGGGGAAAGATCACTCATTTGCTACAACAAAGCAACAAAGGACGCTGACTTGAGCCAAGATGTTAGCTTTTCCATCTCCTTGACTGGCGTTCCCCAAAGTTACTCAGCCAGGGGAGTACGCGGGAGGCAGACGGTGGTGGTCGAGGTTCACGGGGGCCACGCACACCCTCCACTGATGATACTGTCTGAAACGAGAGGGCGCGAGCTTGGCTGGTCCCCAGACACCCCCGGCTGACGTGGAGCTCCCCGCGGGCCTCCCATCACCTGTGCCCTTCATGCCAGCTCAGGGCTTGGCATCAGACGTGCCTTGGAGCCCGTCGGGTGGATGAGGCTGACTCAGATGGACCAACAGATGTCCACTCTCAGCGTGAAGCAGAAGCAGAATCTCAATCTCTTGGTCACGGGCCTGGACCCTTCATTCTTAACCAGCTCCCAAGAGGCTGTCACACAAAGTGAAATCCGAGAACCACTCGGGCTGTGAGCTTCTGGGGACGAGGACCTGCCTTCCCTCTGCCTGGGTCTCCCCCAGCAGCTCGCGCACTGTTTCCACGCACAGCCGGTATTTGGAAAATGATCAAAATACCGAGTGAATGAATGTCAAGTCCCAAGTTACGGACTAAGCTCGTTGCCTCCCGATGAGTGAACATCCTCAGACCACCAACCTTGAGTCAAGATTTATATCAGCCCCCTTGTAAATAAGGCTGTGACTAGGACTGTTATTGCTTTGAAACTAATTTGAACAAAAAGAATCCACATTCACCTAATAGCCATTCTCTAGGGAATGCCCAGATTTAGCAGAAAACATTGACAACAGAGAAAAGAATTTCCTGTGAGCTAAAACAAGGAAAATTACACAGACACCGCGCAAACTAAGAAATGAGAAAGAGTCTGACACGATGCGACTGTCCCCGTGTCGTGTCCAGTGGTCCCGCCGCCATGACTACAGGACCACTCTACATCCTTTCAGGGCTTGTTCCTTCCAAACTCCCTCCCCCAGGCCAGGCCTTCAGAGTGATTTCTAAAAACATTTTATAATAAGACTTTTCAAAAACTCCCCAAACTAGAAAGCACAGAATAAAGGAGCCCATGTACCCATTCTTCAGGGTCCACAACGATCACATGTGGCCAAACCTGTTTCACCTCCTACCCAATCCCCACGCCGCCCACATGCTGTGGGAATACTCTAAGGAAATCCCCATCATCACAAGTCATCCATGAAAAGCATGTCACCTGTTCCGTGGGTGTTTCCCACTCGGGCTCTGGCTGGCGAGTGGCACCTGTGTCCCCTTCCCCAGGATGTCCTGTGAGCTTGGGCTTAGACCCTGAAGCTGGGGCGGAGTCGGATGCAGTTCTGTTTTGCGGGAACTGATGGAGCAGCGCACCCTTCATGCTTCCCATCAGGCTCGTGGCTTCTGCGTCTCTCCTTCACGACACTATGACTGATTAGCGGGTCCAGGTTTTGCCAGACGGATCCATGCGTTAGAAAGTTCCCTGCCAGCCACCTCTGAAGATTTTCAATGCCACTGGGGAGAGTCCTTAAGCTGTTATACGATTAGGGTGACAATGTGATTCTTTCCTTCCCCCTGCATTTATATCCGCTTTTTTTCTGTAAGGAATAACTTCTCCTCAAAAACTATCTGATTGCCAGAAGAGCACAATACTTGCTTGAATCGTTCCTTTTGTTTATCAGGTGATGCTGAGCTGGTGAGGGTTTAATTTAGAAATCACGATGAATTCATAGTGAATTAACATATTTGGTTTATTTTAATCCACTGCCTTCATAATTCTTCCTGATGTTCAATTTTCCCCTTTCTGACCCCTTTAAATTGGGCTTCTGACGGGACCCCAGAAGCCTCTAAGAGGCCCCTTGCTTTCTTTATGATGAGGTGCTCCAGAGTCATCTGGAACATTTCCCGCCCTAGACCTGGGACTGCGCCTTCTCCTAAGGAGCCCTGGTTCCTTTCACGGGAAATGGTGGAGACTCCACAGGTGCTCATTTACACCGGGCTGATCACTGGACCCAATACTTTTCAGTGGAGGAAGCTAGAAGATGTGGTTTTATTTCTTTTAAGGAGAAGAGAATACATCGCAGGTTCACACTGAGCCTTAAATCATATTTAAGATTATAGCGTTTTTCCTTCTTTGATTTTATGCTTGATTCTCTTTTAGGTTAAAAATCTTAGTTCCTGTAACATTATCATAATTACTATTTGCTTTACCCTAATGTATGTATTTATGTGTAACGTGTGTATATAAACAATAGTTTCAAGATAGCACTAATGTTATTACTAACAATATGATTACTGAGTAGAGTTTTAAAATTTTTTTGCAATTCTTTTTGTGCTTGAAATATATGCTACTGGGACTGTGCACACAAGTGGCTCAGAAGTCTATTCAAAGTAATCTTGCTCTGTGTGATTAGGCCACCAACTCAATATAGAGTTAGGTTCATGTTTTACCTTTTAATTTTGTGCGTGCTTTTTAAGGCCCACTTGCTTAGGTTTAGTTTGGTTTTACACTTATGAAAAGCAACACATGATTCCACAGTAAAAACCTCAAACAGGGTGCATTTGGAGAAGTCGGGCTGCATCCCTGTCTCTCCACACCACCCATCCTCCCCACGAAGACCACACCTTTTCCACTAGGTTCTAGTTTACCCTTTCACTGACTTTTGTTTATAATATAAGTAAACATGTGTGCACTCAGGAAAAGGTGTGTGTCTGTCCGTCCGTGTGTGTCTGCGTGTCTGCTCATACACTCCCAACCAACAAGTGAGGGCACCCACGCATGCTGTCTGTGCCTTGCCCCTCCCAGCAAACAGTACGGCCAAGACGCCCCCAGCCACGCGTAGAAAGCCCCCTCAGCCCTCCTCACCCCTGTGGGGTGCACCAACCCCTGGGAGTGTCAGTTTAGTCAACCAGCCCTGTGCTGACAGACATCTGTGGGGCTTCGGGCCTTTCACCGTTACAAACAGTGCTACAAAGGATAGGCCCTGTGGAAATGGCATTTTCTATTTTCTCCAGCTTAACTTTCGGATGGCTCCTGGGCCAACAGGGAAGAGCCTGTGTTGTTGGCAAGAGAACAACAAATAGCCCTTGTATGCATCCTTCCTGGGCCCTGCTTTCGACCCGCTGCAGCTCTGTCCTCACCTCACCACTGGCTGCCCACCTTTCTTACCAGCTTACGGGTCAGTCACTACCGGCTGACGGCTCACCTTCGGTGGGCGCTGGATAACCAATATCACTGCATGTATGCTAGCGGTACAGAGGGACAAGGGCCTACACTGTCGTTTTCTCATTGAACCTTTTGCCGAGATAACTGGAGATCCACGTTCAGTTGCAAGAAATAATACAAAGAGACCCCATGTTTCCCCTACACAGTTAGGGGCTACCCTTCTAATCTGCAAGAAAAGGAACACTGATCGACCCCCTGGCCTGGACCCCGTGCGGCTCACACAGCTGACGGCACGAGCTCAATGGACACATCACGGTCATCAGATACTCCACACGGGCTACTGAGCCGAGGCGTGTGGTGGGCGCTGGTGGGCTGAACATTTTTAACCTGGAACACGATTTTAGCTTCACCGTTTAAATGAAGACTCCTTTGCTTTGCACATTCACCAGCGCACAGGTATGTGGACGCAGGATGCAGTGTATCCGTCTGCCTGGATGCAGATGCTGGTGTGACCTTTTCTAAACAGAGTCCAGCTATTCTCCCATCTCTGGGTTCCTGGTGAATAAATATTAATTTGACCATGAAAATTATACTCTTCAGATCCTTGGCCATTATTTTTTTTCTGTTTGACAATTCATACACTGATAAGAAAGAACTAAAGTTCTCCATTACAACTGTAATCTTTCTATCAGATTCTGGCTTTATGTTTTCTTATCTCCGTGACTTAGGACATATATATTTAATATTGTTTTGCTACAATAAAATGGCTGTCTTTAATTAACTCAATACAATTTCCTTCAGTCTTTTTAATCTTAATATTATCATTCCTATTTTGCTTCTGCTCGAGGTCGAACGGGAGAGCTTCGGCCAGCACTTTATTTCTAATCCTTTTATGTCCCAAAAGGAGGAATAAATGCTAAGAAGGAAAATTCAAACAAAATCTGACAAATATATTTTAAGATTTGACATGAATGAAACATTCATTGAATCTGTGGGTATTTAAAATAACAGTTTTGGTGCTCAATTTTACTTTTTGGAAAAACTCAATTCACGGCCAGCTATAAATACTTTGATGTTTTACTATTTTTAAATTGTTTAAGTAAATATTGAGTTAACACCAAATATCTTTTACATATATGGGAGTAAAAGCTTACCAACAGAACCAGAATCCTTCGGCTTACTATCCACTGTTTAAGAAGAAAACTAACCTCTCACGGGGTAACTTTCTCCAAAGCCAGCCCAGCCCTTTCCTTGAGATTCCAACCCTTCCAAGGTACACAGTGTCCCCAACTGTGTGTTTATCACTTCCTTGACTTCCTTTATCTTTGCACCACAGTTGTTTCCTTCTGGATCTGAATTTTAGATAAATGTAGCTCAAGGTATGTATGGCTGGAGGACTTCTATTTCATTCAACACGACGGCCCTGAAATACACGCCTGTCACTTCATGCTGCCGCAGACCATTATTACCTTCCGTGCCTCGCTGACACGCCACAGTTTCTTCATCCACACCACTGCCGACGGGTCTTTAGGCTCGTCTCCATTTCTGGCTCCTACAAATCAGCACTGCTGGGATCCTCGTGCACATCTGTAAGAGTCTCTCTAGATGACTGGTTCTCAGACCGCTGTGCGCTCCAGAACCACTCGGAGCCCCACCCCGCCAGCATATCTGATCCAGGGCTGCTCTGGGACGGGGCCCGACAACCTGCGTGTCTGACGCGCTCCCCAGTGCTGCCGCTGCTGCTGACCCAGGACCACACTTGGAGAACCACCGTGCCGTGCGGAGTTCTGCCACGATGGGAACGTCTTCCGTCTGTGCTGTCCAATCGGCAGCCGCCAGCCGCAGCGGGGTCCTGATACTTGAAAGCTGGCCTATAGGACTGGGGAACTAAATTTTTCAGTTCTTTAAATTCTAACTAAACGGCCACATGTGGCTAGTGACAGCGCAGCTCTGAGTACATATAACCCAGGAGTGGAATACCTGGGTGGAGAAGAATGCATCTCCTCAACTTTCCTAGGAAAAGCCAAATGACTTTATGAAGTGTTTTTTACTAGTTTACACTCCCCCCGACCGGCCCCTCCAGCGTGTATGATGGTTCTTACTGCTCCACATCCTCAGTCCTCCGTAAAGTGTGATATTCTGACTTTCAAACTTACGCAGAGGGTCCTTAAACCCCCCCGATAACAGGCGTGCACGGGTGCGCGCGTGCGCACGCGCGCACACACACACACACACACACACACACACACACACACACACACACCCCTTGGCATGAGGGTCCTGGGGCAGGGCGGGAGCTATTGCTAAGCAGCCTGACCCTGAGGACAGAGCCCTTTGGGGGTGACTGATCTACTCAGAGGGCTCTCCCTTCACCTCACTGCCTGCGGTGAACGTTTCCTTCCGTCCCAAGCACTTGGTAAGGCCTCAAAATTGAAGCTCAAGCTCAAAAGATTGAAAAAATATGACTTCAGTGTCCCACTTACTCTGGGCGCATGTGTTGACTCCATTTTTGTTTTGTTTTGCTGTTTTAGGGACAGTTTTTTTTTAAGTTGAGCATGTCTAGCCAGTATTTTAAAATTTTTCTTAGCTTTTTCTGATGTAGAATTTGCATAAGGAGAAATACAGAGCCCTAAGAATACTGCCTGCTGAGTTTCGACAAGTAAAGGCAGCAGCGGAATCACCTCCCTATGAATACAGCACGCACCCTTCCCAGCATCCTGCCGGGGAGTCACAGGAAGCCCACGGTCGGGAGCTCTCACTGCTGATCCATTTCGCCAGTTCCAAAACCTCATCTAAATGAACTCACACGGCACGCACTCTGGTGTTCGGCTTTCACTGGCAAACACAGTGTCTTTGAGATTCACTCCATTGTCGCTGAAAAGCATCACATTGCATGAGTGTGTTTACCCATCCCCTGCTGACAGGTGTCTGAGCTGTTTCCAGTTTGGGCTAATATGAATAAAGCTGCTCTGATCACTCTCCTACAAGGGGTGTGTGTGTGTGTGTGTGTGTGTGCGCGCGTGTGTGTGTGTGTGCGCGCGCGTGTGTGTGTGTGTGCACGTGTGTGTGTGCGCGCGCGCACATGCACGCGCAAACATAAATGTTCATTTCTTTTGTGTAAAGACCTGGGAATGGAGCTCTTGGAACCGAGGGCATATGTATGCTTAGTTTGATAAGAAATTACCACTCTTCCCAAGTGGCACCACCGTTTAACATTCCACCAGCCAGATATAAGATTTCACATACTTGCCAATGTTGAGCACTGGCAATTCTTTTAGTTTTAGCCATTGTGGTGAGTGTATGGTGGTCTCTCACTGCGGTCTACTTTGCCCTGCTCTGATGACTAATGATGCTGAGTATTTTCTCAAGTGTTTATTGGCTGTTCATCTACTTCTGTGAAGCGTCTGGGTCTTCTGTCCAATTTTTAACTGAGCTATTTGCCTTTGTAATATTGAGTTACAGGAATTTGTATATACCCGGGACAGGAGTCCTTTGTCAAATACGTGTATAATAAATACTTCCTCCCAGTGCCTCTTAACTGTTCTGGACTTCAGCCGGTTCCATTAATCTACTATTTAGTCCTATGTCAACATCACACCGTCTGGATTACTGCGGCTTACGGTCCACCTTGGAATCAAGACTTCAAGCTCTCCATCTCAGTTCTTCTTTAACAAAATGTAAGGCTTGCAATCTTAGGTCCTCTGTATTTCCATATACATTTCGGAATAAACTAGTTAGTTTCTACAGAAAAGCTTTTGGTAGAATACGACTGGGAGTGCATGGACTCTACAGATCAATTTGCGGAGAATTAATATTTTAATATTAAGTCTTTCAACTTATAAACATGGTGTCTATCTCACCAAGTATTTCAACTTCTCTGAGCAATGCTTTGTGTAAAAATTTTAAGTATCTTTAGTTAAAATTGTATTTTTGCTATGAATTTCATGTTAGTATAAATGATATTGGTCTCTAAATTTCATCTTCTCATTTTTCATTGCTAATAAATATACAATTGATTTTTGCATATTAACCTGTATCCAGCATCTTTATTAGTTCTTGTTCTTTTTTTTTTTTTGTCAGACTCTAGGATTTTCTACATATGTAATCAATAAGGACAGTTAACTTTTTACTTTCCAATCATTATAATTTTTATTTCATTTTCATTCCTGACTGTCCTGGCTAGACCTTCATGTATAATATTGAATAGAAGTGGTGAGAGCAAATATCTCTGACTTGTTCTCAACTTACGGGGAAAGCATCTGATAACTTTACCATTAAGCGTGATGTAAGCTGTAGAGTTTCTGGATGCCTTTTATCATGAGGAAGCTTCCTTCTATCTACAGTTTACTGAGAGTTCTCTTCATGAGTGGGTGCTGAATTATCAAATGCTTTTTCTGTATCTTTTGACATGATCTTATAGTTTTCCCCCTTATTCTGTTACTGGGATCAATTACATTGAATTTTTGTGTGTGTGTGGTACGTGGTGCTCTCACTGTCGTGGCCTCTCCCATTGTGGAGCACAGGCTCCAGACGCACAGTCTCAGCGGCCATGGCTCACGAGCCCAGCCGCTCCGTGGCATGTGGGATCCTCCTGGACCGGGGCACGAACTCGTGTCCCCTGCAACGCCAGGCAGACTCTCAACCACTGTGCCACCAGGGAAGCCCTACATTGAATTATTTTTGAATGTTAAACCAACCTTGCATGCTTGAGATAAATCCCCTTGATCGTGCTGTACTGTTATTATTATTATTATTATTTTTTGCGGTACGCGGGCCTCTCACTGCTGTGGCCTCTCCCGTTGCGGAGCACAGGCTCTGGACACGCAGGCTCAGTGGCCATGGCTCACGGGCCCAGCCGCTCTGCGGCATGTGGGATCCTCCCAGACCGGGGCACGAATCCATGTCCCCTGCATCGGCAGGCGGACTCTCAACCACTGCGCCACCAGGGAAGCCCTGTACTGTGATTTTTATAATTTACTGACTCAATTTGCTAATGCTCTGTCAAAGGTTTCTGCAACTTTGTTAATTAAGGTACTGGTTTATAATTTTCTTTTACTATAACGTCCTTGTCTCATTTTGCTATGTCAGGCTGACTAATAAAAAGAGCTGAGAAGTGTTCTCTCTTCCTTTATGCTCTGTATTTGTGTAAGATTGGTATTATTTCTTCCTTAAGTATTTGAAAGTTCACCAGTGAAGTCATTTGTGCCTGCAGTTGTCACTACAGAAAGGTTCTTAATTATGAAAGGCATTTCTTAAATAAATACAGGGCTTTTCAGGCTTCTTATTTCTTCATGTGCAAAGTTTGATCATTTGTATCCTTTAGGAATCTGTCCTTTTCCTCTATGTTGTTAACTTTACTGACTGTTACGAGTTGTGAATAATATTCCCTTGCTAGGTTTCAAATATCTGTAGGATCTGTAGTGATGGCCCCTCTTTATTCATGATACTGGTCTTTTTTTTTTTTTCCTCTCTCTGTTTTCTTTCTCTTTTTTTTGGTCTTGATTAGCCTAGCTGGAGATTTTTCAGTGTTACTAAACTTTTTATTAAACTAACTTGATTTTGTTGATTTCCTCTACTGCTTTTGCCCATTTTCTATTTTATTGATTTTTGCCCTTTTCATTGTTATTTCCTTCCTTCTGCTTCCTTGGGAATTAATTCCCTCTTCTTTTTCTATCTTCTGAAGGTGGAAACTAAAATTACGGATTTGAACTCTTTCTTCTTTTCTGATGTATGCATTTATAGGAATATGTTAGCTCTCCAAGCACTGCTTTAGCTGCATACTACAAATTCAAATGTTACATTTTTATTATTCATTCAGTTTAAAATATTATCTGATTTCCCTCTGACTTCTTTGACTCAAGGGTTTTTTAGTGGTGTGCTGCCTAATTCTCAAAAATTTGGAGAATTGTAGACATCGTTCTTATTGATTTCTAACTTAATTGTATTATGGTTGGATGACATCCTCTGTATAATTTCAATCCTTTTACATTTTCAGAGTTGTTTTATGGCCCAGGAAAGAAACTGTTGTGGTTATTGGTCACTGTGTACTTGAAAAGAATGTGGCTGGATATCCCTGGTTGTTGGATTATTAATGAGCTCGAGCCAGTTGCTTGGTGATATTTCTGTGCCTCCTTTATCTTTACTGATTTTTTGGCCTATTTTATCAATTACTGAGACAGAAAAATTAAAGTCTCCAGTTATAATTATGTGAGGCGTTCCACTGATATTAATAGCTTTTAATATCTTTCTATGCTAATTGCTCAGTTCTTATCAATTCAAATGCTAAACGTGGCCCTGAGTAAAAAGTTAACAGGGAGGAGCATCCTTTCCCTCCCCCCCACCTGAGAGCCCAGGCTGAGACAGAGGTACACCCAGTTGTCTCCCAGGCTGGCAAATGGATCCTTTTCCTTCTAGTTCATCCTTTGTCTAAGAGTATATAGCCTTTCAGTATGGCCTTCCCTAAGTGCCTAAGCTCTGCACTCCCCTCCTCTGAGGGGCACACGGTCGACCTCTTGTTCCGAGTGTTTGTTCAAACCCAGGCCTAAAGACTGGCAAAAAACCCCTCCCCCCTCCCATCTATTTTCACTTGGGCCTCTGGGATGACCCTGCTTTCCTGCAAGCTTTCATGCACTTACAAGTCTGCTTTGGATAGTCTATCAGCATTTCTGGGTGATCTGAGGATCATGTGATATGCCATATTTAAAGCTCAGCATGCTATAAGGCTGCCTCGGACCCACACAGGAAGTGATATAGGGGTCGGAGTCCGCCCGGAGCTCCTGGGTTTGCACCTGGGCTCTTGGCTGTCCCCCTCTCTTCAGTCTAATTTCTCCAGCAGGCGGTGAGCTCTAAGGTGGCAAGGGTTGAGTCTCACTCGCGTCTGTGCTTTCCCGCTACCCCGGCTGGCCCAGGCCTAACCTGGAGTAGATGTTCCCCAGAGTCCTGATGAACGGGGACTGGGAGTGTAGGATGGGGCTGCATGGTACAGATCCCTAACTGCCAGCCTGAGGCTTCTGGGCTTTATCTGACGGGCAAGAGAGGTGCCAGTGAAGGCGATTAGGCAGGAAAGTAGTGGGACAGCTGCCCAGGTGGCACGGAGTTTCTGAGACTTACGGGACCAAGAGGACAACAGAACTGAGGCAGCACCATTTACAGGGTCCTGCCTCTTCTCTGAGAAACCGGCTACCAGAGAGCAGCTTAAAGAAGCTAACATTACAATGTGTGAAGAGACAGTACTAGACAGGTTGTGTGCATCTCTTCTTCCAACCCTATAGAAAAAGGTAAATTATTCACTTGAGTGGATGTAGCTTAGGAACAATGAGAGACATTTCCCGAATGAGCCTATTTCTCTCCAGAGAAAAGACTGTGGAGTTGCCTGGGAAGGGTCAAGACTCAGAATTAACAAAGTCCCTGCTTCCAGCACCTCCGGGGTTGTCACGGTGACACTTCCAACTGCAAATCACTGATACTGGCCAGGCCTTCACCTAAGTTCTCCTACTAGACGTGGCGACACATGTCAGGGGAATACAAATGTGACCACGAGCGCCAATCGGGGCCATCTCAGCCCGCGGCTACCTGGGGCTCCATTTAAGCCATACCCTGGCCTGGATGCCTGGTCTGGGAGGTACTAGGGCATCGGCACCACGACACCATCAGCACCATCACTCCCACTGCTCTGGTGTGAGACAGTCAGGAAGTCAAGTCTGAATCGCTGTCTTTTAATACTATGCTCTTTAAAACAACCTACCATGGGGCATCCCTGGTGGCGCAGTGGTTGAGAGTCCGCCTGCCGATGCAGGGGACACGGGTTCGTGCCCCGGTCCAGGAAGATCCCACATGCCGCGGAGCGGCTGGGCCCGTGAGCCACGGCCGCTGAGCCTGCGCGTCCGGAGCCTGTGCTCCGCAACGGGAGAGGCCACAACAGTGAGAGGCCCGCGTACCGCAAAAAAAAAAAAAAAAAAAAACCTACCATGGAATGATGTTCCCAAGGCCTACCAAGGAACAAAGGGCGGTGTGCCCCGCACTACCTCTCCTCAGACCGCGGTGGGGTCTGAGTGCCTGTCTGGTCTGTACACAAGTCCTCCTCCCTCCTGCCGGCCTGCGCTCTGGTTGTCAGGTCGCCTTCCCGCCACTGTGTCCAGGTGGGGCAGTTCTAAGCCCCGCCATCCGTGGCTTTAATCACAGCCTCACACAGTTCAAAACCGTGTGGGCAGAACTCTCTGGAAGGACGCACTGAGGGGGCCAAGGAAGGTTCAAGAGAGTAATGGACACAGGCTGTCACATGGGAACTTTCTGACTTTAAGCCTTAAAGTTTGGTCTCTCCTGCTCATTTGCTGGGATTCTGATGTTCCAAGTAGGAAAGCCTACTCGATGAACTCCCGAAAGGCATGATGTTACTGTGTTAATAAAGGTGCCAAGGGCACAAAATAGATTCAGTACTTCAATACCTTGAATAAAAATTGTTTTCTGCAGCCTGGAACAACATTATGCACTTGCGGTTTCCACAAAGTACATGATTTCCTATTTCCTTGTGAGTTTTCTGGGTCACATATATTTCCTCGCCAAGTCTACACTTCTGCTTCAACAGTTAGAAGAGTCTTTCAGTATCATTTTTCCTGGAATAATCTGTTATCCATTACTTTTATGGCAGCATTAAATTTTAAGAGAGAATTGAGAGGGATAGAAAATCTATTGCATATTTCCAGCCCCCAAAGAAAGCCTTTAATAAATTTAGAACTTTTCAAGTTTTACATTCAAATCTGACCCCAGGACCAAGAAGCTGCCTGGAGCCATCCATCCTTCACGCCCGAGTGTGCGGCCTCACTGCAACTGGGAGGACGGCCCCCGGCCCCCAGCCGGCAGGACAGAGCTTGGTCTGTTGAACCAGACGTGAGATGTAGCCCCAAGAGGCACCGCAGCGAGGACTGGGAAACAGCGCCGTGTTACCCTCCCCCGAAACGAGGTCTGGCAGGTGTTTACAGGTGTGCCCTACAAGACACCAGGTAAATCAGATCGGGGGTGCCAGGCCCCCCCCCCACCTCCCACACAGCCCTCTGCGGGTGCTGGGCCCTGTGCAGCGGGCCGGTCCCACCCTCCAGGACTCCCAGCTAGTGTGTGTGGCACGCGTGAAGACGGTGCCTCCACAGAACAGCAGGAGCACTAATGGGGTCCAGCAAAGCACTGCAGGTGCAGAGAAACGAGGGCCCCGACATCTGAAACCGGCGCAAATGCCACCCCCCTGAGCTAACTTGGTAGGTCGCTCCCAGCCAAGTGTGGGATCAGGCACCGCACTGCTGGAGCCAAGACGGCCGTGATGAGAAGCTCCGCGGGCTTACTTTCAGAATCACACAGTAGCCTCGTGCTGGAGAGCAGTGAACCAGACAGAGGGGCCACTGGGGAGAAGCGGGGGCCTGCCCGAGGGACCCTGAGTTTCAGCCCCTCCGGCAGCTGCACAGCCGGGCAGCCTCCCTCCCCCGCCCCGCCCCTGGGCAGCCTCTCCAGGCTGTGCCCCCACTTCCCTCCTGTCCCCGGAGCTCAGTGCTGCCGCCCTCCCGCCCCCGCATGCCTCCGCCTCGGTGGGCCTGCCACGGGCAAGCACACGCAGAGGTCTCTGAGCACCCACACCGTGCTCATCCACCTGGAAACGTGATGCCTCACACAGTGCTGCTGAAGACAAGGGAACGCCGCGCGGCTCCAGCACTGCGCTGAGTGTGTAATCTGCAACCCAAAGAGGCAGCCGGACTCAGGGGAGGAGGGCTGAGCCCGAGGAAACACGCCGCTCACTTCTCATCAGAGCCCTGCGTGACGCACAGCGAGCACACGCTCCTCCCCGGCAAGGAGGGAGAGACTGACGTCCGCATCATATGGGCTCTCTGGACTCGGAAATTCAAATGAGGACATAACCTTTATTTACTAGGACTTGCTTATTTGTTTTCCTCTTTCCCAGAACTTCGACAAGCCGCGGCTATAAAGCATTAGCATGTGTTTCTGGGTTGACAGATCAAATCACAGGATGATTGATGGACAGAGTTTCATTTACAAGGAAAGAATGGAAATGGCAGGGTGGAACCCTTTCCCTCCAACCCTGAGCTAAGGGTTTCCCATTTTAACTCTGACTGTGAAAGCAAAGACTAACAGTGGGGTGCAGCTGACCCCCGAGCGGGGCAGGCCTAGGGAAAACCAGGGGCGCCCAGCATTGCACGTGGAGGAGAGCAGTCCTGCACCACCACCAAAACGCAGCCGAGGACCAGCAGGGACTGACTGAGGGCCACACGCACGGCCATGGCCTCGTGAAGTCCAGCGGGAAGACCGGGTTCGACGAGACGACCCACAGCAGCTTCGTGGCTGGGAGACCTCGGGGCAGCGCCGGGCGGGCCCTGAGCCTCAGGAGGACCCACTGATGATGCAGGCGGGGCCCGGCTCCCGGCGCAGTTACCCAATGGCCACACAAGCCAAGGTGTAACACCAAGTGCTTACGATGGTGGCTGCCACCGTGGACTCTTCATTAAGTGGTTTTTATTTTTTTTCATTTATGGTTTATGGTCATTCCTCCAACCATTCCTCCAATCAGTTAGAAGCCAGGAGACTGGCTTCTAAAATGAGTCTGAAGTTGCCCATTAAATGAAAACAATAACAAAGCCTCAGTATAGGGTTCAAACTTGACATCGATGACTGTAAGAAATGTTTATATCCTAAGATTCCCAGAAATGGAATTGCTGGGCCGTCTGCAGCACGTAATTCACAATAATAGGGAATCACAGGGAACCACTTGGGTGGACGGTGCTGGGCGCTCAGGGCAGCTTTGGTTCCGCCCAGCAGGGGCTCTTGAGGAACGGGACGGTGCTCACCAGGGGTTTAGGGCTGGTGGAACTCTAACGCGTCTGCACCATTCAAGGTGGACTCGACGGCTATCCACGGAGCCTGACACACACAGCTCGGCAACCTGGGCTGAGAGACGGGACAGCGGAAGTGAACGCTGTGAGGGGTTAGCCTGCTCTTGAGAACTGTGGACGCAGCGGTCAGCTAGGACCTGGTGAGGGGGACCTCCCACCTGGGCCACTCACATCAACAGCAGGCTGGCGAGGGAGGTTCGTCCTCTGGGTCAAATTTACGACACAAATAACGTGAACCTGCAGATTCTTTGCTGAAACTCTTTCAGTTTGGTGCAAACACCCAGAATTTCACTTGGTAATTTAGTCAAATTAACTCCTTTAAAAACTTGCTTTTGCAACTTTCGTTGTATTCTTTGGTTTTGCAGGTGGAGTTATTTTAACAATGCACAATATAATTAGCCACTTAATATCACTAAGAAAATTTATGAGCCTTCGTGAGTTGAAAAACAGTCCCAAATGGTGTTCATGAGCCATCCAGGACTAAAAATAGGACCCCACTGCCTCGGTGCGACACGCTTAAAGAAATGTACAGTCACAAGTAATATGTCTAATTACGTATTCAACTAATTCTCGCCTTCACCTTTTGAATATCTAAACTCCTTACCCCATGTATCATTTTAATTATTTTTCCAGTTCATTCCCAGGGAAACTGGCTGACGGGGCATTAATTAATGGGTCCAATAGAGACTGCCAGCTTCCTTCACACCACAATCTGAGCCCTGGCCTGATCTGCAAGTCTCCTTTTACTCTAAACAATAGCGCTGCTGAGATTTCGGCATGAAATTGTTAGCTCATTAAAGAGGACACAATCATACCCACTTCCACAGATATTCATCAATTACCACATTTTACTGCAACACAGAGCAACCACTGGAGTTTCTGGCCCCAGGGTTTGAGAGAGGTTACAGGTATGTAAATACTACCCTGCAGATTCCACTTGATGACATGATTCGGGATCATTCAAGCCCAGGAAAGATCCTATATTTAAGTCCCTGTGAGACACAGGGGAGGCTGCAGGGCACAGCAAGGCCACGGCCACACCGGGAGGCCTTTCACCCTCAACGTCTCGTGTCCTGCTGTGCACACTTCTGGGCAAGGGGCGCAATGCCCCGGGCGAGGCTGGCTCTCCCGATGGCCCAGCGTGATGTCTGCTTCACCCCCCAGAGATGCTGGCAGAGGGGAGAAGGGGGCCTGGGGGAACAGGGTCCTCTCCCCAATGGCAGGCCACGCACAGGGAATGCCTCGCCCGAGGTGGTGGTGGCACACATCAGGTACCTGCCTCTGCGGCCTGGCACCCAGACCTCTGCCTACAAGGTCCCCCACTGCTGGCCAGCTGAGAAAGCAAGAGCCAGGAGACCAGAGCCTGCCTGCGGCCTGGACGGCTGAGCCACCCACCCTGGCAGTCCCTGCCTAGCACCTTCTACTGGCTGTGGTGAAGGAGCACCTACCCTCTGTCCCCCACGCACCTAAACACCCCCAAGGCACAAGATGTTCTCGTTTGTCTTTTCATGTCCGGCACGAGCACTCGGACAGGTCCAAATACCCACCCAAGTGCTCAGAGCATCAAATATGAATGGATGGACAGACAGATGGACACGTGTGCTCCAGGGAGACGAGACTGGCAGGTGCCTCCCCCCTCCTCCCACCTTCAAAGGCAGACCCAGTAGAGCCTCAAGGCTGGTCAAGTGCTGAGCAGAGCACAGCTGTGTGCGCGGGCGCGTGGTTTTCATCGGTTTCTTCCGAGTTACTGCGTAAACGGCCACCGTTCCTTCCTGAGGCCCTGGCTCCAGCCCCAGCCTCTCTGCCTGTCCTGGCCTGACCCATGAGGCTGCACGCAAACCTCCCCACCATGCTGGGTTGGACAGGACAGGACGGTGCGGGACAGCATCTCTGCCTGCTCTGGCCTGACCCAGGAGGCTGCACGCAAACCTCCCCACCACGCTGGGCTGGACAGGACGGTGCGGGACAGGCCTGGTCCTGTGGCAGCAACCCCCGAGGACCTCTCAGCTGGCTCCTTGGCCCGCTGTGCACCAACCGTGTCCAGAGTTCACTGCAGTCACACAGAGGGAAGCCTCTCAGGAGGGAGAAAGGCCCCGTCTACCCTGTGTAAGTCTGTGCCCATCTCTGCAGGCCGTCTCTCCCCCGAGTCTCACCTCTTCATCACTAGGATGAATGAAAGAGGAGGCAGGATTTATTCATTTAAAACAACACCTGGGGGGCTTCCCTGGTGGCGCAGTGGTTAAGAATCCACCTGCCAATGCAGGGGACACGGGTTCGAGCCCTGGTCCGGGAAGATCCCATATGCTGCGGAGCAACTAGGCCCATGCGCCACAGCTACTGAGCCCGCGTGCCACAACTACTGAAGCCCGCGTGCCTAGAGCCCGTGCTCCACAACAAGAGAAGCCACCGCAATGAGAAGTCTGCGCGCCGCAACGAAGAGTAGCCCCTGCTCACCGCAACTAGAGAAAGCCTGCACGCAGCAAGGAAGATACAACGCAGCCAAAAATAAATAAAATTTTAAAAAATAAATAAATAAAAATTTTTTTAAATAAAATAACACCTGGAAGAACGACACTGGGATTCGCCTTCCAATGGCCTTCCTTTGCGTCTACACTCCTGGAAGGAGGTTAGCAGGAGGCTTTAAAGCAGGCTGGTGTCAGGTGGGCCAACGCAGGCAGGGAGGCCTGCAGGAATAGTGCCACCCAATTAAAAAAAAAAAAAAAGCCCCAAAAAGCTCTGCCATCACCTATCCAGAGCAAGCTTTAAAACTGGGGGCTTCCCTCGTGGCGCAGTAGTTGAGAGTCCGCCTGCCGATGCGGGGGACACGAGTTCGTGCCCCGGTCCGGGAAGATCCCACATGCCAAGGAGTGGCTGGGCCCGTGAGCCATGGCCGCTGGGCCTGCGCGTCCGGAGCCTGTGCTCTGCAATGGGAGAGGCCACAGCAGTGAGAGGCCCGCACACCACAAAAAAAAAAAAAAAAAAAAAAAACTGGATAAAAACAACCAGATGAAGAAGTGGGCCGGGGTGAGAGCAGAGACGCCAATGTGCTCTGAGGTCAAGTCCATCCAGGGGCCAGGGGTCTCCTCGCCGCCCCAGGGGGACAGCTGCTCCGTGGAAGACTCAGGGGAGCTTCAAGGCAGTCGGCGACCCCAGGTAAGCTCGGCCCTCCTAGACCCGAGTAGCCATGGCAGGGAATCCTGTGTTTGCTCATCACTCCACCCAAATCCGCCCTTCCCTTCCAGGAATGCCAAGCAGCCGGGCGGGGCGGGACTGCATGCTGCATCCTCCTCTCTGCAGCCTCCCTCTGCCGGGCGAGTCGGCCACCAAAGGAACGGGAACAGAGATGGGGCTGCCCCGGGCGAGCTTCTCTTCCACCGGCTGGGCCATGACCCAGCTGCGGCTCTGGGGGCGCAGCGGTCAGCCCTCGCCGAAGTCCCACTCAGGGGTTCCAGGGCAGCCACCTTCCTGCACTGGGCAGGAGGTGGCTTTGAGGTTGTTTTCGTGCAATTGGGGTCATTTTTCTCTTTTCAACCAAACCGCCGACTTTTTGGGAAGTGACTGTGTGCTCTACGTGCAGCCCTGGCTTATTTAATTACTGGTGGCTCAGATCCCACAACGTGTCGGCATGTCACGACGACACAGGCTTGCTGAAAGCACACTCCCTGTGTGTCCCACACCTCACAGCGCAGGGTGTCCGCAGACAAGGCTTTCCTTTCCTGGGTCCCTAGGTCCAGTCATCCACTGACCGTGGTCCACAGATGTGTCCAAGGTCCTCCAAGTCAGCAGGTCCAAAATGCGGCTCAGCATTTCTCCACAATCCTTCTACCTACCACCATCCCCCTCCCCTGCCCCACGCACCACAGCCAAGGGGGCTGGCCGCAGACTCCAAGAGGGATGCAGAAGTGGCCAGGGTCCCTGAGCCTCCGGACCAAACGCAACACCGAAACCTGGCTGCTTCCTGGCACCAGCAAACAGGGATGAGATTGGGCAACAGAAAGCCTGGGTGGCATCCGGGGACAAGGCTCCAGGCAGAGCAGCCTCGGGCTCTTCCTCCCTCCCTTTGCTCACATGCAGCTGGAGGGCGGGGAATGGTAGAGACTTCAAGATCTTTAACCTCTCGGCCCCTAAGATTAGAGGGGAAATCCGAGGATATGCTCCCTTAGCTCTTCTCCAGGGAACCATCCAATCAATTTAGCCCTTTGAACGGAAGGACCTTGCTAGGTCTCCACGGAGAAGCACGGCAGGGAAATGAAATCGTGGACACAGTTTATTCCTCGAACCCCTGCTCTGGAGCAGGTCCAGGCGCACCTGGCCAGGGGACGGGAGAAGGCCCTGCGAGGTCTCTGCTCACCTCCTGGGGAGAAAGGCCACCACCTGAGCAAAAACCACATCTGTGCCGTGCAACTTTGAGGCCGGGGCTGACGTAAGTGAAGAGCCAGAGACAGATTCAAAAATACACTTAATTTATAATTGAGACTGCTTCTTTTTAAAACACCGATATCTCCTTTAGAACGGCCTCTTCGTAATGACGGAGATTAACGTGTAGAGTGCATTTTTCAAAAGACACTGTCAGTTGCAGAAAAGAAAGACACTTCTAGATTTACTATTTTTTCTCTGTGAAATTTAATTAAAAGCAGCTCATTCTTGACACCTTATCACGCCGGAGATCCCGAAGATAACGGAGACAAAGCCCCTCGCAGCGACTCTCAGTTATGAAAACCCAGGTGCGCCCAGCCTTCGGCTTTACGGTGACAGTGACAGGACAGGGGGCCCAGCTCTGCCCCACTGCTGAGCACGACCAGGCCTGGTTGGCCCCCAAAGCCACAAAGCCACAGAGGTGTACTGATAACAGTGCGTTCACAGCAATAAGAAAAGGACTTTTCTTCCCCCCTGAAAATGTACTACCATTTCTGTACTTAAAATGCCATCAGGCGAGATCATCCCGTTGAAGCATTTAATCCTTCCTGACAGGCACCACATTGCGCGGAACAGCTCAATCTGTACAGACACTGGACAGCGATTCCGTGTCCCTGGTCCCGTGTTTACTAAGCACACGTGGAGTCCGTGGATGAAGCTGCCCGGCAGGGAGCAGCCAGACGGTCCCGCACAGCTGCCCAGGGCCGCTGAGCGCTGGTCCACTCTGCACGCCCACCGGGAGGGAGGGACGGGCCGGCCACTGCTGCTCACCCAGCACGACCGCCACGCTTGGTGCCAGGACAGCTCATCGGTTACGGGTTTCACTGTGTCCCCCAGAAAAGAGATCTTCAAGTCCTAACCCCAGGGGGACCTGTGCACGTGACCTAACTGGGAAACAGGGTCTTTGCAGATGTAGTAAAGATGACGTCATAGGTGTCCGCATCAGAAAAGGGAACTGCGGACACACACACACAGGGGAGAAAGCCCCGTGATGACACAGGCAAAGACTGGGGTGATGTGTCTGCAAGCCACGGAATGCCGGGGACTGCTGGGGACCCCAGAAGCTAGGAGGGCCTCCAGAAGGAACCAGCCCTGCCCACACCTTGCCTTCAGACTTCTGGCCTCAGACTGTGAGAGAACACACGTCTGTGGTCGTAAGGCCCCCAGTGTGTGCTGCTTGGTCACTGAGCCCTGGGAAACCAATACACCACACAAGTCACACCCAATCTTGTCCTCCACCCCCTCAGGCTTGGCTAGAAGGGAATCCAGCTCTTCCTTGAGACTGTACTCCCCAGACATTTCCAGGGGTCCCCAAGGAGGCGTGACATAAGCTGGGCAGCATCCCTGCCCTGTCCCTCCCTGCAGGCTGCTGTCTCTCTGCCTGTGAGGACGAGGTTTCGCTTCACTCCCACGGGGCTCCGGGGAAGGGGCTGGGCTGGGCTGCATCTCCCTAAGCTTTCCAGGAGCAGCCTGGGGCCTCTGTCAGCCCGGAGGCAGGCGGGAGGGACGCTGCACACTCCCCGTGCCAGCCCCGCCCAGGGCCAGTTCAACGTGCACCACGTGGAGGAGGTTTCAGAAACCGGCCAGGCAGGGTGCCAGGGACAGCATGAGAAATAGAGAGAGGGGAGGTGAGCCTCACCAGCCTTGGGAGGCAGACACCATGAAGGGCGCTCTTTCACAGCTGGGGAGCTGAGGATCCGAGACGGTCACTCATCAGCCAGGGCCAGACACCAAGGGAGGCGCGGTTACAAGTCGGGCTCCGGCCCGCACCGCCTCCCAGAGCAGAAACCCAAGGCTCACGGAGAGCAGGGCGCCACCGCCCACCCCATCCCGAGGGCCCGGAGGTTCAGGCCGGGCCAGATGCACCCAAGGCCACTCCGCTACACAGCACAGGAGTCACGATCTGAACCCAGGTCCAGAGAAGGCAAGCCATCAGCACTCTGATACCACGGGCTTCTAGCGACTAACGCAGCCAAACACTAGGCCTTCAGGAAGCAGCCTGTGAAAGGCAAAGACAAAAGTCGACGAGTAGAAACTTCCAGCCGTTGGAACAGGGCATGGCTGTGGGTTCACGCAGAAGGACGGGGGAGGCGCCACGTGTCCACCCCCCAGAAGGAAGCACGCGTCTGCTGAACGCTGAAAGGCTCGAACGGGCTGATTAAGTTGCATCTGCATATGTATTCCCATTTTTTAATATTCAAGAAGTTAAAACTTGTAATACTTTTTTTTAAATTTTTTTAATTTTACTTATTTATTTTTGACCCCCTTGGGTCTTCGCTGCTGTGCACAGGCTTTCTCTAGTTGCGGCGAGTGGGGGCTACTCTTCATTGCGGTGCACGGGCTTCTCACTGCGGTGGCTTCTCTTGTTGCGGAGCATGGGCTCTAGGCGCGCAGGCTTCAGTAGTTGTGGCTCGCGGGCTTCAGCAGTTGTGGCTCGCGGGCTCTAGAGCGCAGGCTCAGTAGTTGTGGCGCATGGGCTTAGTTGCTCCGCGGCATGTGGGATCTTCCCGGACCAGGGCTCGAACCCGTGTCCCCTGTGTTGGCCCGCGGATTCTTAACCACTGCGCCACCAGGGAAGCCCCCAATACTTTTTTAATAATTTGGGCTTCCTGCATGTTTAGCTGTTTCTTTGTGAGCAGCTGCTTGCTTTGCTGGCCATCGTGGAGCAGACACGCCCTGTGGAAGCTCCGCTCACAACGCAGGTTGCTCGACGCCTGCTGGTCTAGGGCCCAGGGATTCAGAGGTATCCCTGGCTCCTCGGGGCAGGTGCTGGACACGCTTCTGGCGCTCCTCGGCCAAACAGGTGTATGGGCCTGGATCAGACCGGTCCCAGGCACCGGGGCAAGTTCATGAATCAAAAGGAATAAACACAGGTTTGCTTGACTCCACCTCGGAAAGACGACCAGGCCCAAAGGGGAGGCAGCTTCCGATACAGGGGTGGGTGGGGTTGGCCTGGGCCTCAGGTCTCAGGCCGCAGGCCTTGGAGGGTGCTGAGGGATGGGGGTGGAGGCAGGTGGCAGAGACGTGGGGCTCTGGGTGCATCTGCTTTACACACGGATCCAGTGGGATCTTGTTTTCCAAGGAACTCGGCCACTTTCTCTCTGTGTGCCAATGGAAAGTGCTGGCCTGTGGACGGACGCAGGGCTGTGCTCGGCCTACGGGGGCCGTTGTGCGAACCCGACTCTTTACTCCCACTGACAGGACAGGAGGGGCAATGATCCTGCTGGAGCAGCACGTGTCACCGTCACCTGCCAGAGAACCGCTGCAGAGCAACAAACGCTCGACACCACCACGCGGACGGCGCCCCTGGGTGTGCAGCGCGTGTGCAGTTCCAAGGGGCCACCTCATGTTCCCGCGTGCCACCACATGCAGGCCCCAGGACTCACCCGCAACCTCACACACCTGCCCTCGCGGAGCTGGCACGGACAGGGGCGACTGCTGCCCCCACCCTGGGAAACTCCCCCCTCCCACTAGCTCCCCCAGAACCCGCCCCGGCTCCACTGGGATGTGGAGACTCTTCCCTCCCCTGATCTGGGTGGGCCTTCGTGGAAGGGGCCGTGCAGTGCTGGCCACTCCCCGGCCTCGGAGGCCACCTGGTTCTCAGAACCTGGCTGCCATGCCCAGAGGGAACCCAAGCAGCTCCCAGGCCCCGCGGAGCTTCCTGCTGGGACAGCACCAACCTGCCAGCCAGGCGGGCAGCCTCTTCCGAGGGCGCTGTCAGGCCACCCAGCAGGGCCATCTCTGCTGAACCCAGAGTAAACGGCCTGTTTGTCCACGAGCAAAACAAACAACTGCTATCTTGATCCATGAAGCTTGGGGCAATTTGCTTCCCAGAAGCAGGTAACCAGCATAGCACCTAATCCAGAGGGAGCCTGAGGGCTGCCTGAGCTGAGCTGTCCAGGTGAGGGGGTTTGGTGGCCCAGAGCAGCCACTCCAAGCAGAGGAAGGGGACCGGCTAACCCATTGCCACCGCACGGCCCCCAGGGCCACCACACGCAGTGGTCTGGTCCTGCGCCCGGGCCAGAGGGCAGGTGACAGACAGCAGAGTGAACACAAGCACCGGCTTGCAGGAGGCTCTGTGACCATCCCGGGGACAGAGGGTGCTGCCTGGTGGTGCAAATGGGAGGAGAAGTCACGTGTTATCTCAGATGCAGGAGCAACAGGTGGGGAGGAAGGGAAGGGGAGAGTCCAGGACAGGGTCGACCTCGGCTGAACTTTGAACTCATCGAGGTGGGGGGTCAGGAGCCGTTGTTGCTTGGACGCCTCCTTCCAAAGACGCTGGTCTGATGAGGCACTGGAATTAAAACTGCCCCAGCGATTCCAACGTGCACCCAAGGCTGAGAGCGACGGGTCTCAGACGAGGCCAGGTGCGTGGCTGGGGTGACTGGCCATGCCGTGCGCTGCACGGGCCACCGGGCTGGAGAGGCCCGAGGGCAGATGAAGGGCCCCGTTCAGGACTCGGGACGCCTCTAGGTGCCTCTCCTCGCCCACAAGGACGGTGAGGGACAGTGGAACTTTCCTGCTCTTCTCTGCGTTAATATCATAACATCCACCTACTTCTCCATTTTGTATCTCGATAGCAACAGAAGCCACCAGACACTGTGTCAGGAATCCACGGTGCCCCCATGTGGGAACGGAGCAGAAAGGAGCGGGAAGGACACCCGCAACCCAGTCGGGACATGAGACGCTTTCGTTCCAGGAGCCACCAGCCGTCTCTGATTGAACCTCGCGACCACCAGGACCGAGTCCTGACCTCCCCGCAGTCCCAGAGCAGCAGCCTCCAGCCTGCGCAGGCGCCAGTCTCCTCAGCCTTGTCGGGACACAGGTGGCTGGGCCACCCCGGAGATTCTGATGCAGCGGGTCAGGTGGGGCCTGAGAACGTGCGTTTCTAGCGAGGCGATGCCATGCTGCACCCCAGGGACCAGGATCTGAGAATCGCTGTCACAGAGAACATCGTAAGTTCTGTCTGACGGCCAAGAAAAGAGGGTTGAGGACATACCCTGTCACACCTCGTAACCTCAAGATGCGGAGGGAGTAGCGATTTTAAGGAAACACTCCTTTACAACAAAGGAGGACTCAGCAATTAAAAGGCACAAACTTACTTATAATGCAATATCGTAACTAAATCTCAAGATAATTACAAAGCGTGAAAGAGGCCAAACAGCACATCCTGCGAGGGTTCCATTTGTATAAAATTCTAGGAGAGACAGGTCAACGCTGTGGATGCACTGTCCCCAGGGGCTGAGCCATCCTGGTGTCTCAGTGCAGAGCCTCTGTGAGGGCAGAGGGCGCTCAGCCAGGGCAGACAGGACACAGCCCCGGGGACTCGGGACCACGGAAAGCGGGGCCACCGCCAGGCAAAGAAAAGAGCCGGGGCGGGGCGGGGGGAGCAGTTGTGGGAACAAGTTGGGCCCTCCTGAGTCCTAGAGCACGTCATCCCTGAGGTCCTCCGGAGGGGACAGAGGACTGTGGCCAAGGGCGTCAGAGATGAAGACCAGGCTCGTGCCTTCCAGAAGCTCACCTTCCAGGGATCCCGACAGCTACCTTAAATGACCGTGAATGCCATTTTGGGGGGGGTACAGGATATTTCGAGTGGGCAGACAGGACCCCCGACAGTGATATGTCGACGACAGCCCGCCTTTGTCGCCACCAAGCTGAGATCTGAGAGGCGCTGGGCCAGTAGAAGGCGGAGGCGCCATTCACACTCCACAGCAGAAAAACGTCCAGAAAGCACAGGCTGCCGAGCGGGTTTAGAGCGAAATCGCTCACCCCTTTCCGACAGCGCCTCCCTGCCATGTAATTTGGCGGTTATTCGCCTGCAGAAGCATCAGCAGCTTTTCCCGAAAACAGAGGCAGGAGCCCTTAGCAGCGGCAGCCCAGCCGTGAGAGCCCTCCGGCACTTGCTCGGGACCCGGGGACGGGGGACTGGCTGCTGGCGACCGGGTCTGAAATCATAACGGAGCAGATGAGTGCAGAGAAGGCGTCCAACCATCGGGCACGAACTGCCCCAGTCCCGCCCAGATGAGCGTCTGCTTCCAGCGCCCCAAGCCCCAGAGTCCCACCTAGGGATGAGGGTGTCCCTGGAGGCCGGGCGGCTCGCAGTGCCCCCACCCCAGGCCTCTGCGCCAGGAGCAGACACTTCCCAGCATCTGAGCGGTCACAGGACACAGAAGAGCCACACTCGATGCAGGACCCACACTTTGGCGAGTCGTAGACGGTCCTCTTCAAAATAATAATAAGATGCCTCCTGTTACTGTAAAGTATAAAAGCCAGAAACGCATGCTGGCTCCGCAGGGCAGGCACCTGCGGACCGGACACCACGTGGGGTGCTGCCAGGGCTCAGGTAGAAACAGCACCTGCATGTCACTCGAACTACTTCACGATGGAAGAGGAGGCCTCTGATTCTGACGTGCTGGGCAGCAAGGGGTAAAAAAAAAAAACCTTTTAGGAAATTTGCAATTCTGACATGCGGCCCTGGGAACAGAAAGGACAGGGGCGCAGGGACAGCCACCGGGGGCATGGGGACAAGGGGACAGGTGGCCAGTGTCCAGAGAAGGGAGGCTCTGAGGACATGCTCGGCCGAGAAGCCTGGTCCCCAGAGAGGCGGTGCTGGCCCCGAGGGCTCCCAGCCCTGCGCACACTCCCCAGGCCTGTGCCACACACACCACCTGCCCCCCTGTTCACACGGTCATGACAGGCGGAAGCGTGACTTAAAGGACCAGGAAGCCAGCACCCCTGCCCGTCTCCCCACGGCACCGCAGCGCAGGCATCACGGTGCGGCGTCAGCAATCGGGAGGCGCCTGTCGCCTGCCCCGCTACTGGACTTCAACAGGAGGCAAGGCGCCTTTGTCGTTATCCCACGGACGAGGGGGACAGGAACGCCTGGATTCCGAGGGCCTGAGAAGGGGGGAAGCAGCGCAGCCGGAATCGCGACGAGTGGGGCCAGTGCCTCTGCCCCGCGAGGTCTCAGCCACACCAGCAAAGAGTCCGTGAGGCTGCACCTGGGAGCAGATCTGCGGGGTATAAACAAGGCAACAGGAGCTGGGCACACAGGGAGGGCAGCCGGAGTGGCCACAGACAGCGGGAGAGACCCGCAGAGAACGAATCACGGCCTCTCTGAACCTCGGTTTTCTCTTCCAAAAAATGGAGTAAACAGCCGCCACTTGGGGAACGGCTGCACGTCCGCGTTGGGCTCACATGCCCTCTGCTCTGACCCTCCCGACAGCCTGTCCTGCGGGTCCCGGCCCCGGGCCCAGACAAACGCCGGTGGCAGCGATGGGTACACTCAACTGATTCCCTACAGCTTAAAAATGTCCCTCCGAGAAACCACGGACCAAGAAAAAGGTTATCTTAAAACACAGCACGGCAGCTACTAAAGATCAACATATCCGAAACTTTAGAAGTTTAACAGTAATCACAGAAATAAAACCAGAATCGAGGGATTACCATCTGTTGCTTAGTCAAGTTAAGAAAAATAACATTAGTTAAAAAGCCTGATGACGACAAGGGTGAAGAAATCGTCACTCTCACATATCGCTGGTCACGACTCCACGCAAGGCTCCTGCAGAGCGATTCGTATCAAGCACCCTGGACACCGTCACGCCCGTTCACCCCGTAAGGCCGCTCCTGCGCACCTGTCCTAAGGGGCTATTAACACAGAAAAAGCTCTAAACGCAAAGAGGTCACATCACAGTCGTAATTACACTGCGAGACTGACCCACCACCTTTAGGCAGACGATAGTATATCCACAGGGCAGGATATTATCAGGATATCATGCAACCCTTTAAAGCGATGGCTGTAGGACTAGGAACTAATACAGGGGAAAAGAAGAACAAAAAGCGGCATGATGGGGCAGTATAACAAATGCAGAAAGCAAAACTGTATCTAATACGTGATTACTACGTTTAAAAACTGCCGAGAAAAGATGCAGAAGAAACGTTAGCGTGCTTCCACAGTGGCTAGCTACGTCAGGGGGAGGGTTTGCTTTTCTCTAAAAAGTTTCTGCAACATGCTCTCAGGGTGAAATAAAAGAATATAAAATTTTAGAAAATGAGCAGTGAAGGAGGCCCACTGGGAATTTAATTGTGGTCTAAGGTTTATCTACAGCAGTGCAACTGGCGCCAGCCAAGGGGGCCTTGATGTTCAGTGACCCCAGGGCAGGCTTGTACCTTGCTCGGCAGGCTTCTCTGCACTCACAGTTAAGTACAAAGAGGTCTGCGGAGGAGCGAGGTTAGCATTTGGAAAGCTCGACGCTCACACAGCGAGAGGAAGCCAATGGCTGGCCCAGGACACCGTCCTCATGTCACAAAGCCTGGTCTCCCAGGGCCCAGGAAGAAGCCAAAGCCCACCAGCCGCACTGAGTGGCCACCCCAGGGCACCACGGCCGTCTCCTCGTGGTCGTTAACAAAAGGTCACGGAAAATGGCCTGGAAACCTCGAGAATACTCCCCACACTCGGGATGCACCAGGCCAAGCTCCAGAAAGCAATTCGCAGGCTAACTTTTACTTTTTGAGTTTCTTCCAGAGGACGTAAAAATCAGGGCAATTACCGGGCAATGCTAGACCCGTAAAGAAGAGTCTGTAAACCCAGGGCACAGTGGTCAGGAGAAGCGCCCCTGCGGGGACGGCCAGGACGTCTGCCAGGAGCTCTCAGCACGTGTCCCCCGGCACACCCACGAGGCGTCCTCACCCCCAACACTGCTCCTGAGTAAAGAGCAGCGGGTGCCCTGCCGGCGCGCCAGGGTCAGCGAACCAGACGACCCCGCCCCGCCCCACGCAGGGCATTCACAGGGGGAGGAGCCAGGCAAGGACGGCGACTCTCATTCAGTGTCCCCGTGCACCTGGGGGTCCTGCAAGGGCACGGGGTCAGCACACGAGCAAGGCCCGGCGGGGGTAGGTGTCCCAGTGCCTACTGTGACTCTGCCTGTCCCACCCCCACTCAGGCCTGCCAGCCGCCATCACAAGCACCTGAGATCCCACGTCTACCCTGCCCTTTGCCCTCTGCCCTCCGCCTGGTAAGGAGGCCTGGGTAACCAGAGGCAGGGGTCGAGGCGGAGCAAGTGCACATGCTGGGGAACACATCAGGCCCCGCCTCCCAGCAGGCCCACCCAGAGAGCCCAGAGGGGCCGGGCCACATCTGGGCTGCGAAAGCGGGCCAGCAAGGAGCCGATGCCACCCCTCCTCGCCCAACAACGATGAACTCTGTCCTTCCCAGGGCAGCACTGCCTGGGCCTGGCAGACCCCCGGAAGTGTCACCACGGAAGGTCCACGCACGCCATGTGAGTCGCAGGCCCTCCCCTGGGCTTCCTGTCTCGCCCACACGCAGGGAGCCAGCTCCTCCCCGGGCGGCGGCCTCAGCTGGGCCCCTCCTCTGCTGGTCTCTCATTCCTGCTCTCGCCCCTTGGGCTGACAGCAATCTAGCCTTTCATTTAAGGCACAGGTGAATGAGTCCTTCCTTTTGCCCTCAACCCACACCTACGGGGAAGCCCAGCCCGAGTGGCCCGGGGAAGAGGCAAGCGCACGATGCCTGCACAGCCCCTTCGGTCGCCAGACGGGGGCAAAGCCCAGGCTTTTGAACAGAGGGCCTCCCGAGGGCAGGTGAACAAAGGGCGTCAGTAGATTCTGTGGCAAAGAGAAGTCTGAGCCTGAGCACGGCTGAGGGACCCCAGCCCCGTGCCACAGCCTGATGGCCACGGACGGGAGGGCGCTCTCCCCTGCGTCTCCCAGAGCCAGCCGCCCAGGGCACGTGCACACGCGGAGACCCTCTAAACGCCACCAGCTCCACGTCCCACACAGCTGCCAGCTCCCAGAGCAGCCTCCTGAGGGCACATCCCGGCGCCCTGTGAACATGCTGGCCTGGCCTCCCCTCCCTGCCTGGGGCTGCCCCTCCTCTGCGCTCCCGCCGCCCAAGGTGCTGAGGGACTGGATGGCCACGCCCAGTGCAGGTGACCAGCTCAGTGGCCACAGAGACACACCTCAGGGATCATCACTCCCTTCCCAGCCCCGGCAGAACGCCCAGGCTCTGCAGCCGGTGGGGCTGGGCTGGAGGCCGGACGCCTCCTTGCCCTCTCCGTGCGCCCGGGGCCACCGCATAGGGACACATCCTGTCTCCTCTGGGTCTCCTCCAACAGCCCCCTTGAGCCTTCTGTCCAGAGGCCAAAGGATGTCAGACAAGCTACTTCAGGTCACAGTGCAGATAAAACATTCATAAACGCGTCATTTTAAAGCTGAACACAAATGCTACGGAGCTATTACCCTCAGTGTAACCCTGCGCGAGGTCCTCCAGCCTCCTGACCTGAAACGCGTGCACACGAGACCCTGGACACCCAGCCAGGGCTCCAGCAGCCCCGCTTTGGGGGGCGGGGGGGACGTGGGGATTGCCCGCGGCAGCGTTGGCCAGCACCGTGACTCCGCGGGAGCTGGAACCCGGGAGACGGGGCCACCGTGTCAGGGAGACGCAGAGCCAGCAGGAACACGTTCTGGATGCGAACCCCTGTCATTTCTGCCCATGCACCCCAGTTCCACACCCAGAGTCCGAAGACCAGGTCGGATGCCAACGCCAGGCCCGGCCCTTAGATGTGGGCTGCACGTGTGTCCCCAGGGGTCTCTCCCTCCTCAGCTGTTCTCTGTGGTTCGGTCCCTCACCGGCTGTTCCTGGTCATCCCCTGGGTGCACCTAACCGGTTGCTAAGGGACTGGGGGCCTGTCCCAGAGTCCACAGCCTGCCAGGACCGGAGGTCGGTGGTGCACCTACAGGGAAGTGACAAGACGCGCGGACCCCTAGCAAGCACTGAGTGGCACAGGTCTCACTCAGCCTGAGCCAGGCCTGCAGAGGGAAGACATCTCCACAGTCCCCAAGCCCTGAATAAGTTCTGATAAACCCATCCTGATGGAGATACGAAGAAAGAAAGTCTTAGCGTCACTAAGGACGTTCTCCATGCTTCTTCAATACCACCCCTAAATCCCCAGGCCGCTGGTTTAATGCCGCTCTGGAGCAGGGGGTACAGCCCTCTTCCAGCTCCTCCCCGCACATCAGCAGGCAGCACAGTCTCACTGAACATGCTCCTTTCTATTGCCTTCGCCGGCTGACAGTGATCTACGCCTGCTTCCTGGAGGGAGGCCCACGTGAAATGCTCACGACCTCAAACCTTAATGGGCTTATGAAAAAGTATGTTGTAAGGCGACCTGCTTCTCGGTCTAATTAGATTAACCCAATCCGTCAGGCTCACCGCCGCCTGAGTCACTGAGAATCGCGCTGCAGAGCCCTGAAGGTTCAGGAGGGCCGCGCGGCTGGCACGCTGCTCGGCACCCCATGGGCTCTGCACTGAGCGCACTCTCCACCACCAGGCACCGCAACCCACACTCCTGAGGGCACCACGGAGTGTGAAGGCCCAGGGCCACCTTCCACGGGAGTCGAAGAGCAGGTCCCAACGACCCCTGCAAATGCAGGACCACGGAACAGAGGATGGGGCCTCGGGAAGGCCTGCACATCGTCTGAACGCAGCCCCAGTCGCTAAGGTAGCAATGACCCAAAGACGAGGCTGGACAAGCAACGGGGCAGAGCCTGCAGCTCCGGGCCCTCCTGCACGCCTGGCCCCTCCGCCGCGCCCACACGAACACCTCGGCAGGATGCCCGGCCGCCCCGCCAGCTCCTCCCCTGGGCCCCAGGGCTCCATCCGCCACTGCCCAGCGGGAGGATGCGGGGCTGGCGAGAACCATGACAGAGAGCTGAGCGCCCGGCGCCTTCACCAGAGCCCCGAGGCGGCCCTCACAGCAGCAATGGCGACTCTTCACGGGTGGGATTAGAGGTGCAGCCACAGTAGCAGGTCGTGCTGCAGGTGGGACTGGCGGTGTGGCCACAGCTCCAGGTAAGCAGCACAGGTGGAGCTAGAGGCGTGGCCACGGGAGCAGGCTCTGTTCTCCTTTACGGACAGGAAACCAAGTCACCATCTGGGAACAGAGCTGGCCCACCTCCGCGGATGAGACCGTAGGGCCTGCCGCCCCTCACGGCCCCTGTCCTGTCCCGGCCCCCAAACACCCCGGGAACAACCACACCCAGCACAGACCCTGCAGTGCAAGCCGTGCGCGCCTGCCTCTTCCAGCCTTGGAACACGCTCTCCCTCCCGTGCACGCTACCCCTGCTTCGCTCCGAGCCGGCTCTGTGCCCCGGCCTCTGCAAGAACTCCCCGTGCACCCTCCGACCCTCAAGGTCCCCTCGGGGAGCCTCCTCAGCACCCCTGGGCAGAGTGCGGTGCCCCCCAAGTCCCCGGCGCCTACTTCATCACTTCCATCACAGCGCTTCCTGCCCGGGCTATAACTACATCACGTGTCCACCTCCGCCCCAGGCTGCGGACCCCTAGGGGGCAGGGATGCTGCCTCGCATGTCTCAGTGGAGTCCCGGAGCCCCACCCCGCCCTGTTTTTTGTGCACCCGGGTTCACATTGTACTTGGTGGGCAGGCAGCTGGATGGAGAGAGGGAGGGAAAGAAGAGCGGATAGAAGGAAAGACAGATGCCCGTAGGACATCAGAAGATACGCCCCCTTTGGGCTTAGAAAAGTGTTACTAGTAGAACTAACTTGCATTTCCGATGAGAACTGAAATACAATTCCATGGACTGACAGGCTGAACTCCAAATTCAAAGTTATTTCTGGGAAGGCACACACCCCCGCCTCCCAACCTTTGCAAAAAAAATTTTTTTTCATCTGAAAGCATTAGTGGGCCCCAACACCGTGCTCACTCTGTGTGGACATCAAGGACAGGTTTGAAAACTCCAAGGCCCCAGCTGAGGGCTTCATCTGCCGCAGGCCTCCACAGCCCGCCTCTCCGCCGACAGCTGCCACCTCCTGCCACCTGCCTGCAAGTCTCCGGAGCAAGTGCCAGGCCTCCGCCGGCTGGCCAGGGCCCCTCCCCTCGAGGGCCAACAGGCGTCTCCAGCACAGGAAGCCCGACAGGACTCCTCCCTCCCACGCCCTCTCCAGTCTATCCCACCCCATCTTGCCCAACACAGTAGACGCGCCTGGACCATCTCCTGCCACCGAGACACGAATGCATGAATTATCTCCTGCTGCTCGACAAACCCCATGAACCGGGGCAGGACAGGCGTCCCTCGTCTTGCTGTCGGCGTGGCTCAGACCTGCTTCGGCTGGGTCTTCTGGCTCAGGGCCTCTCACAGGCTCAGCCCAGGGCCAGCTTGGGGCCGTGGTCATCTCGTGTCCCCAGGCTCGTGGCTGATGGCAGCCTCGGGTCCTCCCCTCTGGGCAGCTGACAACGTGGCAGCAGCTCCCCTCGGAGCAAGCCAGGGTGGGAGCAGAGAGACGGGGTCACAGTCTCAGAGGTGACATCCCCACACGCTTGCTGGATCCCCTTGTAGGAAGTGAGTCACCACCTGCAGCCCACACTAGGGGGCGGTGCCCGCAGGAGGGCAGGACACGGACACCTGGCAGTGGGCATCACTGCAGGCCCTTCCAGAATCATCCCCCGACCTAGCCGCGTCTCCCACTCTTCAGCCCGTCCCTCTGACTCCACCTTCAAACTTCAGGGTGTACATAAAGTCTGGAAACACCCGTACTGTACCCTTCACCAGATGACCCAGGCTGGAGATGCCCGGGCATCGGGCACAGTCACACGCAGTGCCTGATTATTGCAGATCCAGCTCTGCTCGCGCCTCTCGCCTGCAGCCTGCGGGCCTCTCCACACGGCCCCCACCCCATCCCGGCCGGGCTCTCAGGACGCCGTTAGCCTGAAATGCTCTTCCCTGAGAGCCCCTCCCAAAACTCCCGTCACATAGCAGCGCCCCTGCAGGGCCACCTCCTGCGGACCACCTCCCTCCCCCCCGCTGCCCCTGGCTACACAGCCCTGCGCCCCCCACACACAAAGCCAGGCCCACCTTCTCCCCAGGGTTTGCTTGGGCTCCCTGACCGGGAGGCGGGCTCTGTGAGATCAGGACCCACCTCTTCCGTGGCTGGGTCCCCAGCGCCGAGGACAGGGCCAGGCCCACAGCAGGCACCCAACAAACGAGCACTGACTGTGACTCCGGGGCCCGGCCGGCCACAGGGGTCCCACACCACCGGGCTCCTTCCCGGGAGGCCGGGAAGTCTGTTGAAGTGCAGGGTTGGCCTCCCCTCTGGCGACAGCGTGCTCGCCACCTCCAAGGATAGGGAGGCTGTACCAATGGGGAGACTTCACCTAAAATGGCGCAAACGGCCACGCCTGCCGCAGCAGACGGGGCATCTCAGGACCAGAGCCAGCTCAGGGCCTCGGGGCGCGCAGGTCTCTGCGGCAGGCAGCGGGGGCCCTGGCACGTGAGGGGGCAGCGGGCAGCTGGCCTTCAACGGGCCCGAGGCCCTGCCCTGCCCCCTGCCCCTGACTGGTGCGGCCGGGAGCTGTGAGACACGGGGCCGCATCCCAGAAAGGGCCCAGCTAGGCCCCCAGGATCCTGGAGGAGCTCAACACACAGCCCTGCTACCGCATGAGAGCGGAAGGCTGCAGCTCGGTCCCCTGCCCTCACACACAGGGAGCTGTAGGGTGCCAGCTCCTCAGACCGCAGCCCCACTGTCCCCGCACGTGGCAGAGTGCTCGGCCGGGGCCGGGACACGCGGATGGCGGGGCCCAGGTGGTGGGACCCTGCTTGGCCACACGCCACTGGAATGACGTAGAGGCCAAGTCACTTGAGCTCCGAGACCCCAGTTCCAATTTCTATAAAAACTGGTTGATAACAGTGACAGCCCGGCAACAGAACCCAGAATTTGTACAGCTCTACAGTTTACAAAATACCGGGGACAGCGGTGTGGGAAGAAAAGGGCTCTTACCCAGCACCCACTGCGCGCATGGTGCTTTCTAAGCTCCGCGCGGGAAGCACCCAGTTCCCCACGAGTCTGGCTGGCGTGGCCGCGTCTGCCCCTGAGCCCGAACAGCAGCGCAGCTGTGCAGCCCCCGTGGCCCCGGGCCCCAAATGCTGCCTGCCTCGCCCTTCACAGGACCTTGCATTAGAAACTCCTCCTCAGTCCCAACAGCAACCCTAGGAGCTGAGCTTCAGGACGCTGGACCTGCCCAAGGCCGTGAGGACAGCGCTGGGCTAGGATGGGGTCCGTTCTGCCAGAGTCCCAGAGGTCACAGTATCCACGGGGCTTACGTGGAACATCCAAACAAATCCTTACGTTCCACTTGGCCACAGAAGAGCGACTCGGAGCTTTATTGGTAGAAAATGCCCTCCTGCCACTTCCCTCTGACGGCGTGTGTGCCGAGAGCCAGGGCCAAGGGCCGGGAGCACCAGCCCAGGCTGCCCTGAGGCTCGAGTGAGACGGCCCTGCACCAGGAGGGAGGGCCAGGGCCAAGGGCCGGGAGCACCACCCCAGGCTGCCCTGAGGCTCGAGTGAGACGGCCCTGCACCAGGAGGGAGGGGCGGCGAGAAAGGGAGCAGCTCGCCAGCCAGGCCCCCAAGTGTGTGTGTCCACGTTTCCTCTCCTGTGTCAACAGCCGGCCCCTACAGACGCACTCGGGGACACGAGCAGTACGTATACATTCTTAATTAGAACTCCAGCGGCCTTTAGACGCCACTAAGAAGGAATTTAATAAACGCTTTAAGCCAGTGAAGCCACCTTGCAACACTCACCTGGCAAAAGGAAGTTTTTCCTTTTCTTCTAACACAATCACTAGGTTGTGGGAAACGTCAGCCTCCGTACGCCCTCACCTACCCAAGCCGCAGTCCTCGGGATGGGGCGGGGGCCACTGCCATTCCTGAAGTCACACACATCATCACCTCTGCGCGGACACGAGGCTGTGATGCCCCCTCCCCTGGCCCGGGGCCAGTGATGGGTATCAGCCAGTGATGGGAAGACCTCAGTGAGAGCCGGAATGGGAAGGAAGGAAGTTACTAGAACGTAGAGAACAGAGAGCACCGTTCTGAGAACCTGGCTCTCACATTTCCGTTCCAGAAAGCTGCTGACGTTCTTTTTCACTCCAAGACAGGTCCCAGTGGAGCACACCCTTCTGAATCAGCCTCGGGGCGCCGGGGAAGGAGGGACAGGGGCAGAGCTGTCCACTGCCCGGTGCACCCACCTCTTCGGTTCTACCGACAAGCCCGTCAGCTTGGAAATGCCCGGGGTTTCCCACCGCAGCCCCCTCCCTGCACAGGCGCACCTCTCAGAGGACAAGGGGCTCCAGCCAAGTCCATTTCCTCACATTCTCCCCAGGGCTGGCTCGAGTCACTGCCCTGCCGGACCTGCACCTGACGGCTGCTGCCCGATGCCCACGGGTCCTGACCTGACGGCTGCTGCCCGATGCCCACGGGTCCTGACCTGCCCGCTGCTGCCCG
>NW_020837952.1:61920197-61963933 GCF_003676395.1 Aethalodelphis obliquidens | reverse complement strand
GCCCACGGGTCCTGACCGCCCGCTGCTCCCCGACGCCCACGGGTCCTGACCTGCCCGCTGCTGCCCGACGCCCACGGCCCTGACCCGCTGACCCCACCCGTCCCTGACAGAGCAGTGCTGCATGCAGCTACCCGGGGTGGGCCTGTTCAACATAAATCTCAGTGAACCAAAATGCAAACTAGAAATGCAGTTCCTCGGTCACACTGGTCATATTTTTCGAGTGTGGAAAACCCACAGGTGCCTAGAGGCTCCCCTCTGGGTGGTCCCGTCATCCTAGAGCCTTCTGCTGCCCTGGGGCCTCTCTCCCTGGCTCGCACTCTGGTGCGTCCTCTCCTGCCCGGGGATGCCCTCCTCCGGCTGCCCGGCCTCTTCCCCTGACCCTCCCTAAGCCACGTCAGCCACGCCCACGAGGGCCTTCCTTTTAAAGGCCGAGTAACGTTCCATTGTGTGTGTGTGTATGTGTGTGTGCGCACGTATATACAGACACACATATGTGTATACACACACAATTTCTTTATCTTTTCATCCATCGATGGACACTTGGGTCGTTCCATATCTCGGCTGCCATGAACATGAGGGTGCAGATACCTCTGTGAGATAATTTCATTGCCTTTAGACAAGTTCCGTAAAGTCACAGGATAAAAAAAACATCAACATACAGAACTTGGTTGCATTTCTATACACGAACAATGAACTGTTGGAGAGAGAAATTAAGAAAACCACCCCATTCACAACTGCATCAAAAACAAAATGCTTTGGAATAAATTTAACCAAGAAAGTGAAAAATCTGTTCACTGAAAACTAAAAAAAACACTGATGAATGAAATTGGAGAAGACATAAATAAATGGAAAGACACTCCTCATTTGTGGACTGAAAGAATCAGTACTGTGAAAATGTCCATATTACCCAAAGCGACGCAAGGCATTCCCTACCAAAACTCCAACGGCATTTCTCACAGATACAGAAAAACAAACCTAAAATCTGTATGGAGCCACAAAAGACCCCGAACAGCTAAAGCAACCTTGAGCTGGCCGACAATCTAATGCCATTTAGGAGAAAAGAAATACAAACCAGGAAACGCACTTCGATCTCCCATCTTTCAGGAGATCAGCAGGTGCCGACCCCTCTGGCTGTCTCCTCCCGGGCAGGTCCCCTGGTGGGGCGGGGGCGGGGGGGGGAGGACAGTCCCACTCACAGTGGGGGAGGGGGGTTTGCCGCACCGCCGACACCGGGAGAAGCTCACGCGGTCCTTGCCCGCGTGGTGGGACAGCAGCCCCAGCGCATATCCCAGAGAGCGAGCAACTGGGGGACCAGGGACCCTCCTCAACAGCGCACAGGCACACCTACTCCCATGGTCTGGGAGGAGGTCAAGCAGCTCAGACAGAAGGGAGGCTTTTGTCCCAGGAACTGCCGGGGGAGGAGCTGGCCCGGGAGTCGGGGGTTGCGGTCCCTGTAGTCAGTCGCCTGTGCCCACCAGGCCTCCAGACATAAAGTGCAGCCAGGGACGCGGGGAGAGAGCGCAGCCCTAGGACCCACCTATGCGCCCAGGGCGCTGGCAGGGACGCACGCACTCCCCAGGACTCCAGCCGCTGCCGGGAGACGCCCGAGGTGCAGCCCTGGGCTTCGCAGGGACGCAGAGGCCCACGAGCCACGAGCCACGGCCACCGTCCGGGGCCCACCCACGTTACGATAAAATAGAAGCCGCATCTGAGGCTGTTTTTCCACAGGAAAGCAATTCCAGAGAAGGTGCGTGAAACCAAAGACCCCGAGGGAGGCCCGCTGAAGCTGGAACGCAGGCCTCGAGGCGCAGAGCAGCTCTGAGCACAGAGGGGCGAGAGCTGAAGCGCCGCTCGGTACCCACCAGCAGGCAGGGTGCCCTGGAGCCCAAGCCCCCGAAACGCGCAGCCGAGCTGCTTTCCGGCCTGCTGCCCCAGCCCTCCGCAGCCTGGGACTGGCCCCTCAGGCCCTCGGGGCCGGACCCAGAGGGCCGGGCTCGACTTCACTGTCCAGGTAGCAGCAGGAGGCGGCAGGTGTGGCCTGGAAACACCCGCGTGCCCTCCCGTCAGCCCCGCGGGGCCCTCGCTCCCTAGGGAGGGAGCCCACGCCTCCTCCGCACGGAGCGGGGGCGTGGAGGGGAGCCCACGAGAGGGGAAGCGAGGGCCGGGAGGACACGGGCAGGACGGAGCGCATCCCGGCTGCCCCGACGGCCTCAGCCCTGCGGCCGTGGACCCACAGCACAGCACAGGGGCCCAGAGTTTTCTCTCTCATTTGAGGTGTCGGCTCCAGCTATGGCGGGTGGGACGCACCCTTTGCACCGGCTCCCTCTGGGAGCTGGACCACAGCAGCCTGCACGGCGCCCGCACCCCGCGCGCTGCTCGCACGGGGCACATCACGCCCCCAGGGGGCAGGGCTCACCTCCCTGCTCTTCGGCTGCTTCTGGATGATCTGCGCTTTTTAATTGCCTTTCTTCCTCCTTGTAACTAATGCCCCTCATGCATTTTTGTGCCATCGGCTAGTCCACGGCCTGGGGCACATTATGGGTAGCCTTTTGTTGACACGTGCCCCAAGAGGATTTTAAGCTACCTTGCTTGTAAGGGATTAAAGAGTTCCTGAAACCTGTAATGGCCCAGCTAATAAACACCCTGGTTTAAGGGAGAGTAATCACCCGATTGCCGTCCTACGATTACTATGTACTTTCATTGCCAAAAGATGCAATACAATTTCATGGTTACTTGGGCCTGTGAAATAGAAATACCCCCAATTTTTAAGATATGAAAAGGTTTACGACGAGGGTACTGTCAGTTCAACGATCAGTCCATGGTACAAATGAGTCAATTCACAACAAAATTTAATTTCAAGAAAATTAACTCGATAAAGATGCCACAATTGTGCTTAAAGTTCTAATATCTATTAGGAGTTTTAGTGAAGTGGTGCAGGACCACAGACGCGCAGACCCATTTTCTGCTCCTCAAAATGCGACTGACTTAATACCTAATTTATTCATAATGGGGACAGTATTACAGGGGACTCTGTGTTTAATGAGGGGGGTCAGGACCTCAGTGTAACCCATCACCAGTGCAGAGCGTTCAAAATTTACGGGATACGAAGTTTTGCTTCCTGCAACGTAACTGAGACCTGATCGATTGCACCAGGCCAATGGCCACTTTAACCAAACAGCCCCCCCAAAACGGCTTTACATCCCAGGAAATGTGAGTGGCTAGAAATTCTGTAGCTGTCAAGTACCTACGAAAGCAAAACCAAAGTGGGGGATTCGGACGCGGCTACTGACCGGTCGTAATTTCTGTAGCCAACACCGTCAGAACACACAGCTGCACAAAGGAAAAGCAAAGTCACAACACAGGCTTCAGAGCCACAGAAACAGCCACAGGCCCCGCGCCGGGCACACGGGCCGGCGTGAGGAACAAAGCTCTGGGCTACCCTTCTCGATGACCTGGGAGAAGTGTGCTCAGAACTCAAGGCTGGCGGGCACGGGGGCCAGCAGGGCAGCAGCTCGAGGTCCCCATCCCACGGGACGAGGGCTCCATTGACGAGGAGGCCGGGGGGCGAGGCCCTTCCAGCCTGCTCGGGGCCTCGGGACCCCACCGCCGTCTTCGTGGACGTCCATGCACGGGAGCCCAACCCTGCGTCTGGGGCTCCTGCTGCCCCGCGAAGAAGCCCGTGGCCTGGGGCTCCCTCTCCCAGCCTCCAGAGGCAGCTGCCCCGTCCAAGGGCCACAAAGGGCTGGCGCCCAGTGCAGGAAAACCTTGCCTCCCCGAGTTAAGAATGCAAGCCAGCCTCTGAGGAGACGCCACTCCAAGTACACACAAGGTGCCTGCTCACCGCGAGGGATGAGGAAAGGCCAGCGTGGAACCCCCGGCACGGCCTCAGCCTCGGCAAACATCTCCGAGAAACGGGAGAGGAGTTAGAATAAGCAACATGACACTCAAGGGAACAAAGGTGGTTTGTTCCAGAAAACGCTGTGGAGAGGAGGAAACTTCACAGCGCACTGAATCTGTCGGGGACTTTTTAAAATCTTTATCACGAGTGACTCAAAACACAGCCAAGGTGTGAGTCCTGAGCGTGAGTGTGTCCGGCACATGCAGCTCAGAGTCTCGCTGGAGTTACACCTGCCCCGGGGCCCCGGCCAAAGTGCAAACTGCACAGCGGGATGAAATCCAGCTACAGGTAAAGCTACATCAAGTTCTTTTCCCTGTCTTACGTCTAGTCAAATGACAAGAACGCCAGAAGTGGACTCTAAAAAGACGGCATTTCAGTGGAGAGGATGCTTCGAAGGCGAAATTGAGCACAGCAAACGGACGCAGAGCAGCAGGCGGCGGGAGGTGAGGCGCCGCGGGCACCGCGGGAGGGAGGGGCGCGAGGGGCGCTCACCTGGTAGGTGTCCCACAGGCGGATGGTGCAGCGCAGGGGCACCTCGCGCATCAGCAGGTTGTTCATCCAGCGGAAGGCGAACTGCAGGTACCTCACCTCGTGCTGGTCCAGGTGCTGGTGGACTTGCCCTGCAGGGACAAACACAGGCCCCGCGGCTGTCAGGAGAGCCCCCGGGGGTCTGCCCCTTCCCTGAGGCCCCGGGCTCACCTCGGAACCCCTCCAACCAGCCGAGGCACCGCCCCCAAGGAGCACGGACGGAAAAGGAACTTCCACCCCAAGACCTCAGACTCTCTTCCTCAAGGATATGGGTGGTGACGGCAGTAACGGTAACTAGGACCACGACAGCTCCTGTGGGCGGACTGTGCGCCCCGTCTGGGATGCCCCGAGCCCCACCCCAGGAACACGGGCAGGCCCAGTCCTGCCCTACAGACGGCGGCACTGGTTTAAGAGGCCAGCGGACGCTCGGGGGCACGCGGCGGGGCTCAGCTGACCTTCATCCGTCTGGCCCACCAGATACGGGCTGCAGTCCTGAGAGAGGGGATGGCTTCGCCCTCATGCCGGCCCGGGTCCCATGGGCTCCTGGGCCCCACGGGCTCTCGGGCCCGGCCAGTGAGGGGGCAGGCGGGCCCATCCCTGGATCCTAGGTTTGGGGCTTCTGTGAAGACAGCAGGGCCCCTGGGGAGAACCAGGCCCGAGGCGCCATCTCCCACCAGCCACAGAGTCTCTCCCCGTCATGGCGCTCTACGGCTCGAGCCCCCAGCGTCCCCTGCCCAGGCCTCTCTGCTGGGCTCTCAACAACCCGCGGGAAAGGCTTCAGAGCTCACTGGAGTTCCGAGGTCCTGGGACCCTGGAAGTGCCCCTCCACGGAAGCAGAGACTCTGGGGGTCATGGTGACTGTGCTGCATTTTCCCAACATTCTGCCCTGGGAAGAGCCACTCGAAGGGCCAGGGGAGGACGGGTGCTGCCTTATAGAACAGGCAAGTATGGCCTAATCATCCAGACTGGGGACTGGGACGTGCCCACCCTGACTTCCGGCCACCAGGACCCACGAGTGTGGCCCACGGCCCCGTGTCTGCACATGCCCAGAGTCACTGGCTCCTCCTGTGGTCTTACCCCCCGCTCCCCGCCTGCCCTGAGAGGCAACCCTGAGAAAAGTGTACAGCTCCTCAGTTCTCCCAACAGAAGTTCTAGAAGCGGCAAACAAACAAGCGACAGCCAGGGGATCAGGGAAGCGCGAGGCCAGCTCAGAGGGCGGCAGTGTGGGCCGACAGCGACCTCAGGGGTTCCCAGACGTCACCCTCATCTCAGCGGCTGTTAAAACACAGCTTTCTCGGTGCATCTCGACTTTCTGGATCAGAATCGTCCCGGCGGGATCTGCGTTTCTGTGTCTCCGGAAGATTCTTATGTCAGCCACACCCCTGTGCTGGGAGCCCTCGCAGGGACAAGTTACACAAGGACTCGGGACCCGGGCCCCCAGAGACAGAGGAAGACGGGGCTCCAGCCTCTGACGCAGGGTCCGCGTCCCAGGAGGAGCTCCCCACGCAGGGCAGGGCTGGCTCTGTGGTCCGCTCCACAGCTGCTAACAGCTCATGTTGTGTTAAATACACTTACTTGTTAACTTCACCTCACGACCCAAAACGGTCCCCTGCTGCTCCAGCGGAGGATGCAGTGGGAGCAGAGTCACAGCACAGAGCCTCCACAGCGGCAGCCCCGGCAGAAACGAGCCACACGGCTTGTCACCGAGGAGAGCCCTGGGGTCTGCAAGGGGAAGTGTCCTCCCCGTGTCCCCAGCTTGTAAGCTCAGGGGGCCGCCTAATACCACGAGGGAATTCCTCTCAAGACGTCGTGAGGGCCCCGTACATGGCCCACAGTTTGAGAGACACCAGCTGGCAGACAAAGAAGGACCAGCTGGGCCAGAACCGCCCTTCTCGGTCCCCGGCCCCCCAGCACTGCGCCTGCTCGGGTGACACCGTGTGCCCGGCGAGGCCCCACCCGGGCGCCGCCCCAGTCCCTCCCCCCGCGCCAGCCTCCTTCCTCCTGGTTCCACAGCCTCCTCCCTGGACCCCGTGTCACACTGCCCGGGCTTCGCTGCTTAGGGCTGTGCCTGCCCCAGGATGTGAGCTGCTCCACAGCAGGTGTGGTGCCTGAGACCCCTCCGTACCTGCAGCCCCGGGACACACTAGGTGCCCAGTAAGCATGAGCCAGACGACGGGTGAATGAATGAATGAGGGAATGAGGGAATGAATGAAGTTAGAAAACGGGTAACTGAACACGTGAATAAACCGCCCATTTCTCAGTCATCCGCCCCCATTTCTCCACGACGAGATACTGCGGAGCTTTCCAGCAACGCGATGGGACGTCCTGCTCTTTTCAAAGAATTAAGATCTACCTCTAAGCTGAAAACAGCAGCAGCTACAAAGCCGGAAAGTTCCGTGGGGCCCTGAGTGGCCCCCCATGCCCGTTCCCCAAGGGTGGCAGCCGAGGCCGGGGCACCGACGCGAGCACGCTGGCCAACGGGAAACGCAAATACCATCAACACCTGAAAACCGGCAGTTCAGAAAATGAATCAATTTACTGAACAAAGATCTTTTACACAGAAACAGGGGAGTGAGCTTCCACGAGTGCAGTCGGCAGCGGGGGCAGAGCGGGCGGAAGGATGGCGACAGCTCCGAAGAGAAAACCGCCTCCTGAATACAGAGCGCCCGAAGGAGGGGGACCCGGCAGGGGCCGCTCCCAGGACAGGCCTGGACGATCAGGGGCTCCAGCACCTGCCACTCACTAGCCACTGAAACTCTCCGGGACACATGGGTCGAGGACAGAGCAGCGGGCGGCAGGCCGGCAGGGCCAGGCGCCTCCTGCCCAGGCCTGCACGGGGCGCCGACGCCACCCCACACCAGGCGCTCGCCGGGTGTTGATAATCGGGAAGGCGGGGCGACTCCGAGTTCACCCTCGCGGATTCAGGTGGCTTTTCATGGGTTGTGGAGCCCTGGGTGTCCCTGGACCGCGGTGCCCGTGGGGCGGGACCTTGTCTGGACCCAGGGATTGGCACAGAGCCAGGCCTGGCGTGTGGCGTGTGCCCGGCACATTCGCGGGTCAAGTGGAGTGACGGCCGGATGCGCTCGGAGGCGGGGGCAGGGCGGTGGCATGGAATGAGCCGCCTGCAGTCCCCCAGCCACGTCCCTGCGCCTGCAGTGCCACTGGCCTCCTCGGCTGACGCAGAAGGTCACCGTTTACAAGCGGGGAAAACAAGCAACTCTAATAAGTGCCCGGGAGGCACACGACACCTTTCTAACGTGAACTGGCGAGCAAACTGATTTGCAAAATTAAACACATACTTCCGGAACATCTGTCACTGAAGGAACCTAACCAAACAAGTAAAAATAAACCCCTCTTCTCCTCCGTCAGTCCCACCTGAGGCCCGCCCACGAGGCTTTGGCAGACGCCACCCCGTCTCAGGCTCGGCCAGAGGAGCCCATCCCAGCCGGAGCGCGAGGACCAACGGCCCACTGGCCAGCTCTCGCCCACGGGACCTGTGCCCACGCAAGGAGCAGGCGAGGTGGCCCATCCGGGGGTGCACGTGGCAGCGGCAGACTCAGGACTGTCCCTCTCCGTGTCCTGAAATGACCCCACGATGCCAGATGGGCCCACAGACCCGCCCGGTATCTCCGGGTACCAGCACCCTGGGCACAGCCGGGGCCTCTGCAGAGCAAGGGCCACAGCGTCAACCCCACGAGGACACGGGCAGAGGCTGCTCATTCATCAGCTCTTTCCGGGAAGCTCTCGGGCGTCTCCATGTACCCCACCACCTGTGACAGTGAAGCTACAGAGGAGACGTGGCCGGCGTCCTGCCCTCCACGAGCTCAGCAACGTGCAGGAGAGATAGAAAGAAAACGCAGCTTTGAGCCTCCGAGCTATTTCACCAGAGTTACCGACTGAGTGTCCTGAGGGCCTGGGCTTCTCTTCTGCCCGACGCAGGCCCGAGCTCCCGACAGCAGCGAAGCAGGCAGCCCCGGGCCCACCTGGTGGGGATGCGAGCCTCGTCCGCCAGGCTCCAACCCACGACCAGGCCCCCCCAGCCAACAGGAGCAGCCATCCCAGGACCGCGGGAGGCACTCCTTGGTCACGTGGAGGTGGCCGTTTCTCACCGATGGCCTGGCTTCTCCGGAAGCCACAATGAAGAGTGATGTGGCCACGGCCCCCGCCCACCTCCTAACGCACATAGTGAACTTCTGGGGAGGCCGCCTCTGCCCTGAACGCGTTGAAAAATGGACGCCTCAGCTCCAGCCACGACTTTCCATTTGTATACACTGGAGCGCAAACGTATGTGCCAGAAAGATTCTTATAAGCAAGTGTGAGCAGATGCTCTGTCACTGATAAAGGTAACTCGGTTAGCAGTGATTCTGGATTTGAAATTTCCATTTCACTGGAAATTAGAGGGGACATGGAATGAGTGATCAGGCAGATGTAATTATTATCATCTTTCAGGCTGAGGAGACGTTTTTCCATCAAAGCCTTCTGAGGCAGACCGCCACAAAGGCACAGCAAGTGCCCATCGCCCAGCACGTGCTGGACGCTTCTCCCAGCACCTGAAACAGCGCGTCTGCAGGCTGGGAATTCTGCTGAAACACCTTGTCTTCTTCATTAAAAACCAAAATAAATTACACAAACAGATTGTGTCCCAAGATTTATGCTAAAAAGGAAAAAAAACACATATCCCGTTGACTTGGCACGAAGAATAGGCACTGTTCACACAGGGCCAGGCACTGCTTAGGTTTATTTGCCCCAAGAGTGAACCTAACTGCTCACACGTAGATACCTGACAAGGAAAACCGCCCCAAGCCACCCCCAACCCACTTCGGGCCGGGCGAGGCCCGAAAAGGCTTTGGTTTGGGGTGGGGGGGGTGGAGATTTCAATCCTCCAATCAGTTAAAAAGATAAAGAACTAAAACAAGAGCCAGTGGCAGGGAATGCAGGCCTCTCTGCAGCTGAGGAGGCCTTGTTCTGGGCTCACCCACCCTCCTCGTCTGCCAGGTCTGATGGACGGTAACAACAAACAGCTAGAAAAAAGCATCAGCCCCAAACAGGGGCAGGGCCGAGCCGCACGCCCAGGACCCCCGGCTGAGGACCCAGGGTGCAGGGCTGTGCCAAGGGGCAGGAGGAAGGAGCCGGACGGAGGACGACACCCAGGACGCCCGGCCCAGCAGCTCCCGGGGGAGAAGCGTCCAGGGCTCCCTGCTGCAGACAGACCTGCAGTGGCCACCCCCAGAGGCCACCAGGACGACAGAGGGCCCGAGCTGGGAGGGAACCGGGCGGGCAGACGGGGGGAGTGAAGGAAGCAGCTCAGGACCCAGGACCCGTGACTCCACTCCCAAAGCACACAACACGCTCACGCAGTGAGAAGGCCTGTCTTCTTCCTGAGGCAGAGCAGAGCCTGGGTCAGACTGGAGAACAGTAGAGAGACCTCGGGTTACAGCATCAGGAGAACTGGGCTCAGATCCCAGGTCAGCTTCCAGAAGGTTCTCCAGGCTCTCAGCACCTCCAGGCCCTCCCTGGAACGGGGAGAGCCCCAGCTCCCTCACAGCACCCTCTCGGGAAAGTCCCGGGGTAGCGGCTGCCATACGGTGGACATGTGACACAGGTGCCAGACCAAGAGGAGAGAGGAAGGGCAGCTAAGCCTCTTCCCAAAAGGAAATCCACCAGGGAAGCTCTGAGCAGGCGAACAAGGCCTCCGCTGAACAGGGCGCCTGCTCTCGGCGGCCTCAAGGAAGCCCCGGAGAGCAGACGCAGCTCCCAAGGCCTCGGGCCACAGGCCCATGTCAGGCTCCCCACAGACCCTTCTCAGTCATCACAGCGCAGTGAGCAAAGGGGCAGAGGGAGAGGACTCAGGACATGGGGACCTAGACAAACAGCGGGAAGGCGGCCAGGCTCTGGGCAGGGGTTCTGCCAGGACCTGACACCAGCAGACGCATTGCCCCTCTAGCCACAGGGGACACGCGTGTTCTGACGAGGCCACAGGTGACAGCCCCTGATCCCAAGGCCTCAGCGTCGGGGCTCGCAGAGGCCGGACCTCAGGACACGACAGGAGCTGGGCACTGAGCTCCATTATGCCCACGTGAGGAAGCCCCAGTAAAAACTCTGGACACGTGGGTTCAGCGGGTGAACACGTGAACCGTGGAGGGCGACAGGCGCTGACCCCAGGGCCGAGAGGAAGCGCCGAGCCCCCGGGCCCCTCCCGCCTCACCCTGCACTCTCTCCCCCGCCGGCTCTCCTGAGCTCTGTGAGCTGCTCCGGCGAGCAATCAGGCCTTGGGGCCCCAGGAACCGCTGCCTTTATCACTGATGGGTCACAAGTGTGGGCGGCCTGGGGACCACGGGCGTGCGGCTGGCGCTTCCCGGAGAACTGCGCCCTTCACGGGGGTCTGACGCTCACCCTGGCAGGGAGTGGCAGCGCTGTGCTGCGGGGCACCCACTTGGCACTTGGTGTCCAAGCAGAGGACTTCCTCCAGCATTAAACGACCCTGAGGGTTGAGATCCAGACAGACATCAGGGCAGGGGCCCAACTGCAAATACATTCTCCCCAGATCACTCCTCCAAGGCTAGTTGAACACAGGCCAGGCCGCGGGGTCGCTAGCTTGTTGTATAGGAAGAAGAGGGGTGGTGGTGACGGCGGGTCGGACCCTACAGGCTGCCGCCCGTTTGTAAAGTGGGCAGTACACGCCCGGGAGGAGGTCACACCGGGCACACCTGGCCTTGGGGACAGGGACACCACCACACTCTCAGGACCCCAGCATAGACAGGAGAGTGGATGGAAAGAAGCCTCCCAGCGGGTTGTAAAGAAATAGCGTTTATCTGGCACCACGCACACCACCTTTCCATCCCTAGAGAGGCACTAGGTTCTACTTTTCCGACAGAACCTCATCCAGAATACGAGTTCTCCTGGAGCTACACAGAACTGACGCGACGAGCTATGAGACCATGCTCCCTTCACAGACGTGCTCACGAGCATCTCGACGAACGCCCCAAACGGGGCTGTTTCCACAGAGCGGGGCACCGACTGCTCCACAAGCCACATGAGGGCTCCCTGCCCCTAGCCCTGGCCACGCCCAGAGAAGACAGGAAGTGGGTGCGACGCCAGATCCGGTGGATGGACCTCGGCCCACCCCCCACACCCATGCAAGGCTCCAGAGGGGACACAGGGCGGGGCTGGTGAGGCGTGCAGATCTCAGCGAGCTGCACTGTGGACAGACCTGAGCTCGCCGTGGGCAGGAGGCCAGCCCTGACACCACCCAAGTCTGCGATGAAATCGAAGACGTACAGCTTTCCCAGAAGTCTTCCCTCTCTCCCGATGCACTTTAAGACTGAGAATCCGCCACAAAATATGTGTGAGAGTCTGACCTGGGTTTGAGACTCCCCATGCCTGGTACTGGCTGGTCCCTGCCTCCCCACATTCAAGACTCAGCTCGAGCATCACTGCCCTGTTGAAGCCTTTTCTGACCTCTCTCCACCCTGGAGCTGACCTCCCTTCCTCAGTGCCCCTACCTCGACTCCTAGAGAGTGCCTGTGACACTTCAGTGGCCTTAAGGTTTGCATGGCTGGGTGCTCTCTGCACGCACGCAGCCGCTCCTGGCCTGGCCCTCGGGATGAGTGAACGGTGGGGCTTGTCCTCCCATGGGACACCTGTGTAAACCAAAGACTCAACAGTGGGTGCCATGAAGGCAGCTTCCCCAAACATCCACCTGGGGCTCCTCAGGCGTGAGCCGGCCAGCCAGGTGACCATGGTGCGGAGCGGGGGACCTGGGGCATGAACACCGGGCATCTGCCCGCCAGGAGGCCAGCACCCACACCAGGGTCTGGGCCGCCCTGACCAGGCTGGCTGACAGGCCAGCAAGTGCTCAGGGGGCCTCTCCGAAGGCCCCCCCAGGGCTCCCAGTGCTAAGACAGAGGGGGTACACCAGGGTTTCGGGGCACCAGCACGCACGTGCACACAGTCTTAATGAGCCGGTGAAGCCCCGTGCTACCGGGAAGGGCTGGGCTCTTGTGAAGCAGGGAAGGACCGAACCAGGGAGACAGGTGTTTGAGACTCTCCTGGCGGCCCTAGTTCAACCCTCAGCTGCTCGGCCAGCCCGGGGGCATCTGAAGTGAGGAGGGCTCAGCGGAGGCTCCGGAGGCCAGGCAGGGCTCTGCAGGGGCCTGAGTGGTGGATAAGCAGAGGCTGCTCTCCACCAGGGGACGACCAGAAGGAAGACAGCGGCCTGCGGCTGACCCTGCTCGCCTACAACCAAGACCCGCAGCATGTTCCAGGGTCCGGGCTGCTCCCAGGAAGGAGCCAGCCCTCCCCGCCCCCATCCTACCTGCTGAGACCCCCCAGCATGGCTGGATTTCCTGTCCCGGCCGCTCTTCCCAGCCCTGGCTCTCCCGCTGCTGTTGTCAGCAAGCAAACGACGCAGAACAGCCCACACGGGTGGTGCCGCGGGAAACCTTGCTCACCCAGAACGCCTGCACACGTGTGGTCACAGGCCAGGATGCCGTTCCCGCTGGAGCGCTTTCCACACCCAGGGACGGTGTGAGGACAGCGAGAATAAGGGCACCAAGAGGGAACTGCAGGTCTCCTCGCAATCAGGAGAGAGGCATCCAGGTGTAAGAAGGAGGTGGGCCACGGTGTCCACACACCCCTGTAAGGCACCCATTCAACATGGAGCTAAGTGCATGCATTGTCTTCAGGCTGCTTGGCGCAGATCAAATGAAGAGACACCTTCCCCACGCAGCTGACAACGTGAGGATACCCAAAGCGACCCCCTCCAGGCTCCCCAGGTGCCACGTGGGGACCCGCACCCCTCAGCCCTGCGTCCCGTCGCACGGTGTCATTTCCCGGGTACACACGATGGGCAGCTCTGTGGCAACGGCTCTCTGTGCCCGTCTCGCCCCAGCCCCTAACCGCCTGCTGGTCTCCGGTGCCCCCCAGGCGCCAGCTACAGAGGACAGCCTCGGGTCCGCGTTCTCAACGCGCGGTGCCAACGGGTCCCCACGCGCCAGAGAGCCGGCTGCACGAGTGTCCAGCTCAGGGACCCTGGCTGCCACGCACTGGGGAAGACGGGGGGAGCGGGTCTCCTCGTCGCTGTCACGGGTTCCAAGGAGGGGTGCTAAGAGTCCCCTCGGCAGGGCGCCAACCAGAGACTGGAGCGGTCACACGCACACGTGGACACACGCTTGCACACGCAGGCGCACACTCGGGGCCCTCAGGAACCCGGGCTGAGGGGTGACAAGCATGGGCTCCGGAGTCAACAGACACTTCATCAGAGTGGACGGAGGGACACTGCATCTGTGCGGCCTGAGCAGAACGCTCCTGGCGGCCTCAGTCCCCGTGTGTCAGGTCAGGTCCCGTCAGCCCCGACCTCACCAGCCGTGGGGACGGGTGACGTACCGAGTGCCTGCTGCAGGCAGAGCATCACGGGCTGAGTGCCCAGCGCCCCAGCACTCCCAGCGCTGCTGCGTGAGGGGCTGTTCCCAGGCAACGCCTGGCGGAGACCACTGGTGCCCCCTGTCCGGGACCCCAGCCTGGACCAGGGAGGCTTAAGAGGCCATTAGAGGGGCTTCTGACACCTGCGCGCACCTCTCCTCCTTCCCGGCCCCCACACAGCGACAGAAGGGGGCAAATACTCGAGGGCCAGAGAAAGGCAGAGAGGTAGGCGTGAGAAACAGAGACAGACGGACAAGCGGGCTCCCCCGATGGCCCGGCCAGCTTCAGCCTGCGCCCTGGCCACGCGGAGCCAACAGGCGAGCCCACAAGCCTGGGCCCTGGAGAGAGGTGGGGAGGGGGGTGCTGGGACAGAGTGGGGGGCTTCGAGAAGCAGCTGGACAGCCTGTGCCCGCACCCCGGCCCTCCCCATCCTGCCCACCCCCCAGGACACAGGAGGGCTACCACCGCAAACGTGACCCCAGGAGTCTCAGTGCGGGGGGACCCGGGCCCGGCAGAGCACGGAGGACTGCACTGTCCCTTGCGCAGTGATGGGGGTGTGACTGCAGGGCGGAGCTGGGTGCTCGGACGGGCCAGGGAAAGCAGCCTGAGGGTGGGCCCACCAGGGACTACTGCCTGAGGTACGGGGGGCCCAGAGGGCCCATCTCAGGTCCCCCTTCACAGAACAGCACGTGCCTCCTCTGCCTTCTTGAAAGGGCTTATTACTGTGGAAAGGGGTCTGACCCCCGTGCAGTAAACTGTCCTCCTTCCACCAAGCCCCGCGCGGAAAAGCCCTGCTGCCGGGGCGGCCTCCCGGCCTCATTTCAGAGGGACGTTAGTTCTTTACAGTAAGGGAGATAAAGCCACCCACACTCTCTCCAGCAACTTGTAACCATGAACAAAAATGGCTTCAGGGAATCATTTCAAAACCAGACTTGATGGCCTACGTTCAAAACCAAGACAACTTTTTCTTCTTAAGGTCCAGGAGAATCGCTTTATTTGGAAGTCTCTATTTACAATTTAATTAACTCGTCTCGGTTTGGCAATAAACCTGGAACATCAACCTCGGGTGGAGGGTCACAAAGATATATCATCATTAAGGAGAAAAGCAGCGAATTCGCTGCTCGGGAGGCCTCGCGTGCTGGCCTTCTCTTACCCACTGGGCGGTCATCACTGCTCCCCAGGTAAAAAGGCCCCCACTCGAGCAGCCGAAGGTGAACCAGCAACCCCACGTGGCCTTCCGCGCCGGGCGCTTCCAGGCAGAAGGGCCGGCCAAGTCACAGGCGCAGCGTCTCTCACACACGCTCCAACCCGCCTCCTCGTCTCGCGAGGGGCCGGCCCCGCCCCAGCCCACCTTCACCCGCTTCCTGGGGCCGTAGAGTGGGCTGGGTGGTGGTGGCCCGGCCATCTCGAGGGCCCCGCCCGTGAACGGGGAGTCTTTTACGATCCAGTGCTAAGTGCGGGCCTGGAAGGAAGAACTCCCGGAGCACCTGTTAACCTTCTGTCTGCTCGTACAGCACAGAACGTCCTCCATGGTCAAAGCCAACGACGCCTCAGCTCCAGGTCTTAAAAAGCCCGCTCTGTCCTGGGGGGCATCTCAGTGCAGTCCCACCTGCCGGCCGCCAGCCCCAAGACCCTCCCGGGACCCTGCCAGCCCAGACATGGGAGGAGAGTTGTCCCTTGATCTTAAGAAAAGAGATCCCTCTCCACTGCTCGGGGGGAGCACCTGAAAACAAGCTTAAGTTGGGAGGAAAACACAAAGGGCTGGGAGACAGGGAGGCCTAGGAAGGATGGAGTAGGGAACAGAGAGGGTCAAGCAGGGTCCCCGGTGACAGGGCCCAGCCCAACTCTCCCCACACACCACTCAGGCTCTGGAGGCGGCCACAGGCCTGACCCGAGGTCCTAGGACGACGGTGGGGAGGCCTCTGGGACTGGGCTCCTGCAGCAAAGGCTGGAAGGGCAGGGACGGACGGCGGAGGGCGGGGCCGTCCAGCATGGCTACAGGGGTGCTGAGCCCTGGGACCCCTGAGCCACTGACCCTGCACGTCGGGCCGGTACAGCCCCTCCCGCACAGTGGGGCCGAGCCCTTCCAAGCTCTCTGGCAGGCATCGCCCCTCCCCCGGTGACGTGACGCCCCTGGGGGTGGTGGGAAATGTCTGTGAAGATGGTCACTTGGGATCAAGGCTCTTGCACAGAGAAAGCACTGTCTCTAGAGCAGCACACGGGTCAGTTAGCAGGAGAAGCCAGCAAGTCCGAGAGGCCCTCGCGTCCCGGTGAGGAAGGCCCAGCTCGGCCAGCGTTGGGGTTGGCGGGGGAGGGTGGGAGTGGGGACTCACTTTGAGGCCAGACAGTTCTCAGACGGCCACGAGAGGGTCGGCTCTCAGCAACTCAGCCAGGAATCGCTCGTCGGTCCCGCACATGCAGCATTTTTCTGTTCCTTTTACCAATGATGTAGCCGCAGCCGGGGCTACACTGGCACATATTACGAGCTTTCCCAGGCATCCGACCGCCCATCCTACGGACTGGAGGGCAGGAGGAGGGGGACCTGAGAGTCTCAGGCAAAACAAAAGCCTCCAAGGAAACCCACGTGGTGCAGCAAACATCTAGAGACTAGAATAACCAACACGGCAACGGCTTTAACACCCACCCAACCCTGCACTTTGTACACAGGGAGCTTCATCTTCAAACTCTACGGAAGCAACTCGAAGCCACGGACGCTGAGGGCGCCCCCCTGTGCAGGAAGCACAGCAAACACCTGACTGTTAGCCCACCAACGGGCACGGAGCACACCCTGCACACGCCGGGCGCCGTGCTGGGTGCTGGGACGTGGGGGGTGGAGATGCGGGCACCGGCTCAAAGCCAAGGGGAAAGGAGCGCCGCTGTCTATTCACAGAAGACAACTTCGATTTTCTGGCCTCCTCCCTCCTCACAGGGCGGCACAGCGGGTGCGGCAGCAGAAGGCGCGAGATGCTGCCAGGAGTCCCCAGAGGGGCGGAGCATGGGGGGGTCTGGTGGAAGGCACGGCCACGGTGCTGCCACAGGCTGCTGCTCCCCAAGGAAGTCTGGGGCGCAGGCGGGGACGAGCATGACTCAGAGCCCCAGGATACCACCGGGTCCCCCGCACGGTTGGGAGACAGCTCAGTGGGCTCTCCCATGTTCAGTACCAACGCAGGATGGGCAGAGCTGGAGGCCACATGGAGATCATCCGGCCTGAGGGGAAACTGAGGCCAGAGAAGGGGCAGGGCTCTCAAAATGGGGATGGTCACGCACCACTTCACAGGGGCGCGGTGAAAAGCCAGCACAGCGATGCAGAGAAAGAGCTGAGAACAGTGCCTTGTACGCTGCAGGCACCTAATGGATGCCGGCTGCCATCGTTATTATCATTATCATTATTAGCAGCAGGCAGCAACCAAGTTCAGAGTCAGTGATGGAGGCTGAACTAGAACCCAGGGGTTCATTCATAATACGTTATTTTTTAGATTACAGGAAACTTCCTCTCCTCCTTTGATTTTTTTGGCCTGAGTAATAGATCCCTCTTACCCAAAATGCAACCCAATAGCCATGTGGGTTTTCAGTTGAAGGCACATTAAATCCACCGGACACGCCCTGGGAGAGTGAGAACCCACGGGCCACCTGCTGTCCAAAGGTCTCAGGCAGGCACAGCATGGAGCCACCGGAATAAGGACGCTGGCCGTGGGGGAAAAGCCCTGGCCCGAGACAGGGAGACGGGCTGGTGAGGGACACACAGAGGAGTCGCCGCGCCCACGTGACTTCCCGTGCCTGACAGCACTGCCGTCACGCGTGTGCTCTGCCTGTCACCAGGGCCCCGCGCCTCCAAGGAAACATCGCCATCCTTCCCGGCTCCCATCAGTCACTCCGGCGCCTAATGAAGACGCAAGCGGGGGAGGGGAGCTTGTTATTTCTCACTGTCACGCACTGAATATTCCACGGGCCAGGGCCGCTCTGCTGATTTACCCTCTGCTCTCTGACGGCTTACGTTGTAGCGGTAATAAAAATATTTTCACTTGGATGGTAATAAAGCTGAATCTAGTTTACTAGCTGTAACTGGATTCTATCTTGAAAGAATAAGTCAATTTTAACCTTACAATGCAGTCGAGACAGCTTTCAGAGAAATTTCATTAAAATCGCATTTAACCTAAATTTAAAAACTCAGGGAAGGGAAAATGTACACGCAGATTAAGCCTTTAACACACCGAGATAAAACTACTCTCCAGGAGTGCATTTGGGCATTTTTTTCCCAAAGGGTGAGAGTGAAAATTTAATAATAACGACAGCCGGCACTCGCCTTGGCCCCCTGGGTTGGGTCAGTATCGGCCACGCTAACGGGCATCCGGGCGTGGACAGAGGCGCCTGCCCAGGGAGCAGAGGCCCCAGACTCACCCCACCAAAGGAGTGCTAGCCCACCCACCGCTCCCCGCCTGCTACGCAGTTGATAAAAATGATGGTGAGATAATACAGGTACAAAGTCGGCTGGGCTCATAGGCACCGTCCTAAGCACCTTACCTGCGCTGACTCTTCACACTCCCGGGAAAACCATGGCCACCGCGGGGCCATCACTAGCCACTCACACCCACCGCTGGGGCGACAGAACCAGAATATGAACGCACGCCGGCCTCCGGAGTCTTGCCCTGTGCTGAGCGGTGGTTCAGGATAAGCCAGAAACGTTCAAGAATGGTTTCCAAGGAGCCCAGAGCAGGGCCACCTTCTTTCCTCGGCTCCTTAATCTGCCTCCTGTGTCTGCTCATGCGTCAGCAGCCCCTGTCACCAGGGGGCCGGAACTCTGGCATCTAATTTCCTTCTAACCCCCTAGTGGGAGGTCAACCTGTCCCTCAGGTTCCCACCAACTTACATGCCCCCAGCTTGTCACTGCTCTTTAGCACCCAGGACGACTCCCTCCCCAAGGGAAGGGTTTCCACGGCCTCACAGGAAGGACGGGAAACACAGGAGCACGGGGCTGGGGAGCGGGCAGGCTGCCGTCTACATACAGGCCTGCAGACCGCACACCTGCCCCCACCCCACCCAGTGCACCACGGACACCCTGCGGAGTGATGGACACACGCTCTGGGCCCCCAGCAGCCCTGTCACAGCGGACTGGCGTGGAGTATTTGGTGGTGGCCCAAAACCATGAAGGACATCACAGAGGAAAACTACAGGGCCCTGGGACTTGGTGTCACCCTAGGCCAGGGTGACAGTGACATCCTCCTGGGACAGTCAACGGCACCTCCCGGGCTACGGCCTAAAGAAGGCGTCCTGTAGACCCTCCACGGCAGCAGGCCCACCGGGCGGGCGAGCACGGGGCCACGGAGCCTCCCCAGGCTGCATCAGCGTGTCCTGCTCCTGTGGCCCGTCTCCTCCTCCGCCATGGGCTCCCTGACGGCCAAAGTTGCATCTGTCACTTACCTCACCTGCCTCCCCTCCCTCCACCCATCAAACCCCACCCCAGCCTGGAGCACTGCCCTGTTCTGCCACGCACAGCAAATGAGAAAGGGCCTAACTGCCTGGGGTGGGGCGTGGCCGAGGCGGTGGGCAGCAGCGTTCCAGGCAAAGGAAGCAACAGGAACAGGGATCCCAGCACGGCTGAGGTCACATGTCATGCTTAAGGAAGAATAAACAGCCCCAGGCTTCAGCACGGCCTAAAGCCAGCTGGAGGATGAAGGGGTGTGGGATCAAACTGCCAAGGGCCTCGGAGGCCACTGCACCGCGAGTCCTGAGGTCCAGCTTCCATTACGTCAGCAGCAGCGTGGACGGTGGACCCGAGAGGAGGAAGGTGCTGATCTCGTTAGGAGGCGGAAGGCAGGGGCCTCCTACAAGCCCGCCTGCACTCATGGACGGGAATCAACCAGGTGAGTGTCCCGGGAGGCACGGGCAGCCCAGCGCGGCTGTGCACGAGGACTTGAGTGACACAAAACACATCTCCGAAGGTCATCACCCACGGTCAGTGCAGAAAAAGCCAACCATCCCCAGGGCGACTGTGAATATATTCACCAGACGGCTGAGGGGCCCTAAGCCAGCCTTTCAGAAAATAATGATTAATAAGTCAGAAACGGATCCAACCAAATGAAAAGGAGTAGCTTCACTTAAAAAAATCACTTGGTGACCAGCCTCATCACAATGTCTGCACTGAGGAAAGTCACATGAGCTCAGCTGGTCAATCCAAGCCTTTGGCATAAACAACAAGCCCTCCCGGGAGACAGGCTGCCCCTCCGTGCACATGTCGGGGGTCCGGAATGTGTAACGAGGTCAGTCTGCCCCTCGGCAGAATGGGAAAGTAGCGAACCTCAAGTGCTACAGCCACGCCCAGAAAATGAACCACATCTAAAGTGGGCATGTATGCGTGCAGAGGGGCGTGTGCACATTGGTGCGTGCGCGTGTTGGTGTGTACGTGTGTGTCGGTGTGAATGTGCATGTATGTGTGTACTGGTGTGGGGGAGCGTGTATCCTGGTGCGTGTGTGTGCATATACGTGTCAAGGTGTGTATGTGTGTGTGCACATGTGTATACTTTAATTTCAAATGACCCATCATGTGTGAGCCGTATTTTCATCGCCACCTGTAATAACCTCTAGGAGAAGAGGGCAGCCTCAAGCTTAGGACTAAGCTTACACTCCAGCTTGACACAACTTTGAACTCTCCCTTTGTGGAGTCGCCAGATAAAATCCAGGAGGCTCAGTGAACTCTGGATTTCAGGATGTACCCAATACTGCATCCAACGAACAAAAAATGGTTCATTATTGATCTGAAATTCAAATTTAACTGAGTGTTCCATATTTTTATTTGCTAAATCTGACACTGCTAAGATTAGGTAGGAAGGATTTGTCCCCATTTTTCCTACAGGAAAGGGAAAGCAGAGCTCGGATAAGCCTGAGAAGGCGCATTTCTGTTGGTGGTTCTGGCCTCCCCAAGCAGCCCTAGGACAGTTTAGAGTGTGGAGAGAACTCCCTCTGGGCTATGCTCACTGGCCACCCGGTCCAGACTGGCTGACTAATGACCAGGTCTCTCCACCTCCCCCTGGTGGCCCCACAGGGGCCTCAGCTTTATGGTCCCTCCACAGCTAAGGGCAGAGCCCAGCAGACCTTGGCCTGCAAAGGAGTCATGGGCCTTTAGGGGGTGGGCGTGCCTGTCTCCTCCCACTTCCCCTCCGCTGGTTCTGCCCCACCAGGAACTATCCACCGAAGTCCCTTTCTGTTCCTGTTTCCTTCCCCACGGGAAAACTCACTGGTCTGTGAAGCAATTCTTTAAGCTCTGATTTTAAGTGTTCTGAAAAAAACCAAGCATAGACATAACCAGATTTACATGTCTGCTGAGGCTGAGTATCTTCAAATGTTCCTTTTTAAAACTGAAATAGGGGAGGCAGAGTCAAGATGGCGGTGTGGGAAGACACGGAGTTAGCGTCTCCCCACAACTAGGGCACCTGCCGGCCGCTGGTGGGGGACTCTGGCACCCAAGGAGATAGGAGGAACCCACGAGTGAACCAGTAGGACATAGGGGGACTGAGGGGGGAGGAGAAGCAGAGGCCAGGAAGATCAGGAGAGGCAGGTGGGAGGAGCCATCCAGGAGGAGCAGAGGGTGGTTGCCGGGCCCACTCGGGCTGGGGAGCCTGCTGAGCTCCCAGACCGGTAACCCCCCTCCAAAGCCCCATCCAGGCCACGTGGGTCCTGGGGGCATAGGAGGGAGGCCGGGGAGATCAGGAGAGGCAGGGGGGAGGGGCCCTCCAGGAGGAGCGGGAGGGTAGTGGAGGGTGATTGCCCCGCCCACTCAAGCCCAGGAAGCCTGCTGGGCTCCCAGAGGTCCCTGCCCCATGAGACCACGGGTGGGGGGCACGCCTGGACCCCTTCTGTTCCTTGAGCCTAAGCCCCCCCACACACACAGAGTCCCTTTTCCAGCCCTGCGGGTCCTGAGCACTGGCCCCGTGCACCGCCCAAACCTCGCCCTTGCTTAGGCCCCACTCCCCGCAGCCAAGGCCTTCCCCTCCCCACCCCCACCCCCCACACCTTCTTCTTCTTTTCCCTTCTCCTCTTTTTTACTGTCGTGGTACTGATGTACCTTCCAGTTATTGATTCATCTATATTTTTACTTTGATATTCTTCCTAACATATCTGTTAGTTTCCTAGTCTAATTTTATTTTCTGTTTTTTTCTTTTTTGACACCCCAGGCGGCTTGCAGGATCTTGGTTCACGAGCCCGGGGTCAGGCCGAAGCTCCTGTGATGGGAGCTCTGAGTCCAAACCACTGGACTAACAGAGAACCTCAGATCCCAGGGAATATTCATCGGAGTGAGGTCTCATGGAGTTCCTCATCTCAGCACCAAGACCCAGGTCTACCAAATAGCCTACAAAGCCCAGTGTTGGAAGCCTCAGGCCAAACAACCAGTAAGACAGGAACACAATCCCACGCATATAAAAATAAATAAATAAAATGGCAAAAAAATGTGTCACAGATGAAGGAGCAAGGTGAAAACCTGCAAGACCAAATAAACGAAGAGGAACTAGGCAATCTACCTGAAAAAGAATTCAGAGTAATGATAGTAAAGATGACCAGAAATAGAACGGAGGCATGGATTGAGAAAATACAAGAAATGTTTAACAAAGACCTAGAAGAACTAAAGAACAAACAAACAGAGATGAACAACACAATAACTGAAATGAAAAATACACTAGAAGGAATCAATAACAGAATAACGGAGGCAGAAGAACGAATAGGTGAGCTGGAAGACAAGATGGTGGAAATACCTGCCAAGGGCAGAATAAAGAAAAAAGAATGAAGAGAATTGAAGACAGTCTCAGAGACCTCTGGGGCAACGCTAAACACACCAACATTCGAATTATAGGGGTCCCAGAAGAGGAAGAGAAAGAGAAAGGGTCTGAGAACATATTTGAAGAGATTATAGTTGAAAACTTCCCTAACATGGGAAAGGAAATAGTCACCCAAGTCCAGGAAGCACAGAGAGTCCCATACAGGATAAACCTTAGGAAAAACACACCAAGGCACATATTAATCAAACTAACAAAAGTTAAATTCAAAGAAAAAATATTAAAAGCAGCAAGAGAAACACAAAAAAATAACATTCAAAGGAATGCCCATAAGGTTATCAGCTGATTTCTCAGCAGAAACTCTGCAGGCCAGAAGGGAGTGGCAGGATATACTTAAAGTGATGAGAGAGAAAAACCCACAACCAAGATTACTCTACCCAGCAAGGATCTCATTCAGATTCGATGGAGAAGTCAAAAGCTTTTCAGACGAGCAAAAGCGTAGAGAATTCAGCACCACCAAACCAGCTTTACAACAAATGTTAAAGAAACTTCTCTAAGCGGGAAACACAAGGGAAGAAAAAGACCCACAAAACAAACCCAAAACAATTAAGAAAATGGTAATAGGAATATACATATTGATAATAACCTTGAATGTAAATAGATTAAATACCCCAACTGAAAGACACAGACTGGCTGAATGGATACAAAAACAAGACCCATATATACGCTGTATAAAGGAGACCCACTTCAGACCTAGGGACACATAAAGACTGAAAGTGAAGGGATGGAAAAAGATATTCCATGCAAATATAAATCAGAAGAAAGCTGGAGTAGCAATACTCGTATCAGATAAAATAGACTTTAAAATAAAGACTGTTATAAGTGATAAGGAGGGAAACTACATAATGCTCAAAGGATCAATCCAAGAAGAAGATATAACAATTATAAATGTTTATGCACCCAACATAGGAGCACCTCAATACATAAGGCAAATACTAACAACCATGAAAGGAGAAATAGACAGTAACACAATCATAGTAGGGGACTTTAACACCCCCCTTACAACAATGGACAGATCATCCAAACAGAAAATAAATAAGGAAACACAAGCTTTAAATGACACAATAGACCAGATAGATCTAATTGATATTTACAGAACATCCCACCCCAAAGTGGCAGAATACACTTTCTTCTCAAGTGCACATGGAACATTCTCCAGGGGAGATCACACTTGGGTCACAAATCAAGCCTCGGAAAATTTAAGAAAATTGAAAGTCATATCAAGCATCTTTTCTGACCACAACACTATGAGATTGGAAATCAATTACAAGAAAAAACTGTAAAAAACACGAATACGTGGAGGCTAAACAGTGCTACTAAATAACCAAGAGATCACTGGAGAAATCAAAGACGAAGTAAAAAATACATAGAAACAAATGACAATGAAAACACGACGGCCCCAAACCTATGGGATGCAGCAAAAGCAGTTCTAAGAGGGAAGTTTATAGCAATACAATCTCACCTCAAGAAACAAGAAAAATCTCAATTAAACAATCTAACCCTACACTTAAAACAACTAGAAAAAGAAGAAGAAAACCCAAAGTCAGTAGAAGGAAAGAAATCATAAAGATCACAGCAGAAATAAATGAAATAGAAACGAAGAAAACAATAGCAAAGATCAATAAAACTGAAAGCTGGTTCTTTGAGAAGATAAACAAAACTGATAAACCCTTAGCCAGACTCATCAAGAAAAAGAGGGAGAGGATGCAAATCAATAAAATTACAAATGAAAAAGGAGAAATCACAACTGACACTGCAGAAATACAAAGGATTATAAGAGACTACTACAAACAACTCTATGCCAATAAAATGGACAACCACAAAGAAATGGACAAATTCTTGGAAAGGTACAACTTTCCAAGACTGAACCAGAAAGAATTAGAAAATATAAACAGACCCATCACAAGTAATGAAATTGAAACCGTAATTAAAAATCTTCCAACAAACAAAAGTCCAGGACCAGATGGCTTCACAGGCGAATTCTATCAAGCACTTAGAGAAGAGCCAACGCCGATCCTTCTCAAACTCTTCCCAAAAATTGCAGAGGAAGGAACACTCCCAAATTCATTCTACAAAGCCACCATCACCTTGATACCAAAACCAGAAAAAGGTATCACAAAAAAAGAAAATTACAGACCAATATCACTGATGAACATAGATGCAAAAAACCTCAACACAATACTAGCAAACAGAATCCAATGGCACATTAAAAGGATCATACACCATGATCAAGTGGGATTTATCCCAGGGATGCAAGAATTCTTCAATATATGCAAATCAATCAATGTGATACACCACATTAACAAATTAAGGAATAAAAACCATATGATCATCTCAATAGGTGCAGAAAATGCTTTTGACAAAATTCAACATACATTTATGATAAAACTCTCCAGAAAATGGGTACAGAGGGAACCTACCTCAACATAAGAAAGGCCATATATGACAAACCCACAGCAAGCATCATACTCAATGGTGAAAAACTGAAAGCATTTCCTCTAAGATCAGGAACAAGACAAGGATGTCCACTCTCGTCACTATTATTCAACATAGTTTTGGAAGTCCTAGCCACAACAATCAGAGAAGAAAAAGAAATAAAAGGAATACAAATTGGAAAAAAGGAAGTAAAACTGTCACTGTTTGCCAATGACATGAAACTATATATAGAAAATCCTAAAGATGCCACCAGAAAACTATTAGAACTAATCAATGAATTTGGTAAGGCTGCATGATACAAAATTAATACACAGAAACCTCTGGCATTCCTGTACACCAACGAGAAATGAGAAAGAGAAATTAAGGCAACACTTCCATTTACCACTGCAACAAAAAGAATAAAATACTTAGGAATAAACCTGCCTAAGGAGGAGAAAGACTTGTACTCAGAAAACTATAAAACACTGATGAAAGAAATCAAAGATGACACAAACAGATGGAGAAATAGACCATACTCTTGGATTGGAAGAATCAATACTGTGAAAATGACTATACTACCCAAAGCAATCTACAGGTTCAATGCAATCCCCATCAAACTACCAATGGCATTCTTCACAGAATTAGAACAAAAAATTTTACAATCCATGTGGAAACACAAAAGACCCCGAACAGCCAAAGCAATCTTGAGAAAGAAAAACGGAGCTGGAGGAATCAGGCTCCCTGACTTCAAACTATACCACAAAGTTACAGTAATCAAGACAGTATAGTACTGGCACAAAAACAGAAATATAGATTAATGGTTACAGGATAGAATGCCCAGAGATAAACCCATGCACATATGGGCACCTAATTTACAACAAAGGAAGCAAGAACATACAATGGAGAAAAGACAGCCTCTTCAATAAGCAGTGCTGGGAAATCTAGACAGCTACATGTAAAAGAATGAAATGAGAACATTACCTAACACCATACACAAAAATAAACTCCAAACAGATTAAAGACTTAAATGTAAGACTAAACACTATAAAACTCTTAGAGGAAAACATAGGAAAAACGCCCTTTGACATAAACCACAGCAAGATCTTTTTTGACCACCCTCCTAGAGTAATGGAAATAAAAACAAAAATAAACAAATGGGGCTTAATTAAACTTAACAACTTTTGCACAGCAAAGGAAACCATAAACAAGATGAAAAGACAACCCTCAGAATGGTAGAAAATATTTGCAAATGAAACAACAAAGGGTTAATCTCCAAAATATACAAACAGCTCATGGAGCTCAATATCAAAAAAAACCAATCCAGTTAAAAAATGAGTGGAAGACCTAAATAGACACTTCACCAAGGAAGACATACAGATGGCCAAGAGGCACATGAAAAGATGCTCAACATCACTAATTATTAGAGAAATGAAAATCAAAACTACAATGAGGTATCACCTCACGCCAGTCAGAATGGCCATTATCAAAAAATCTAGAAACAATAAATGCTGGAAAGGGTGTGGTGAAAAGGGTACCCTCCTGCACTGTTGGTGGGAATGTAAATTGATACAGCCACTATGGAAAACAGTATGGAGGTTCCTTGAAAAATGAAAAATAGAACTACCATATGACACAGCAATCCCACTACTGGGCATATACCCTGAGAAAACCATAATTCAAAAAGAGTCATGTACCACAATGTTCACTGCAGTACTATTTACAATAGCCAGGACATGGAAGCAACCTAAGTGTCTATCGACAGATGAATGGATAAAGATGTGGCACATATATACAATGGAATACTACTCAGCCACAAAAAGAAACGAAATTGAGGTATTTGTAGTGAGATGGATGGACCTAGAGTCTGTCATACAGAGTGAAGTTAAGTCAGAAAGAGAAAAACAAATAGTCTGCAGCACGTGACTCGGTTTGGCCAATGAAATGCAGCCGAGCACCGGGGACCACTTTCTTTCAGAAGCACAAAGAGCCTGTGACCAATCCCCAGAGATTTTCCCTGCATCACAGGAACTGGGCCAGCAAACTCCTGAAGGCGGCTGCTCCATCAGCCTGAGTCCCCCGGTGAGGAGAGCACAGACCAGAGCCCTGGGCAAAGCCACAGAGGACGTGCCATGTGGGTGAGAGGCAAACGTGTGCTGCTTGAGCTGCTGAGGTTTACAGGCTGTCTGTCGGGGCTTAGGGTTAGGGTTAGGGTTAAGGTTAGGGTTAGGGTTAGGGTTAGGTCTGTCTGGCCAGCAACAGGGGTACCTGGCTTCCGCCCAACGGGGACTTTTGCCCTCATCACTCAGAGTTTGGCCCACATGCGCCTTCGATGCACTCCTGGTGCCAGGCCGTGTGCTCGGACACCGCACGAGAGGGTTCAGATCTAACCCACCCCGCGGCAGCACAGGACACAGCGTGTGCACTCAGGCAAGGAGTGGTGGCAGCCCACAGAGGAGAGGGAACTGGTGCTGACGGGAGAGGGAAGGGAAAGGGGGGAGGCAGCAGCAACACAGAGGGAGTCAGGGGCACCACAGGAGGCTGGCCCCTGCCCGGGACAGGGATGTGGGAAACAGGTCACAGCACCCAGTGCAAAACCCATCCACGGATGTCAGCATCCTGCTGCGCGTGGCAGGCAGACCTGCTCGCCCAGGGTGCATGCGCACCCCACCCCCTCTGCTTACGGGGCCCCTCCAGGGTCTGCAGGCACAGGGAACAAGCACCGCAGCCCCCACACGCCCACCACTGCTCCAGCGTGTGTGAGCAGAACCTGAGGACGTGGTGAAGACTCTAGTGTTTGCGGGCTGCAGCCAATAAGACCAACCAACCAGTCCTTGTCTATTGGAGGCCCTGAGGCTTGGACACAGACGACCACACGATGGTGGGTGGTCTCACGGAAGCACTGATGCTGCCTGGCGTTTCTCTGAACGAGAGCTCTGTGCACAGCCTTTCCCAGAAAAAGTCTGAGCATCGTGCAAGGTGGCCCCAGGAGAACGGAGGACCGGGAACCACATCTAACACCGAGGGCTAAAGCTATTTCTCCCCAAGAGAGAAGAAGAAACTACATTTGATAAGAGATTAAGAAATCAATGGTTTTTTTTAATAAAAAGGTCTGAGGCTGCTTTTTGGACGAATGAGAGCTACATGAATACTGACTCCAGGCCACTCCCTTCCTCAAGGCCACACGCTGGCCTTTGTCAGATAAGCTCTGTCTCACCCAATTATCAACAGCTGCTGCCCCTGGTCTCCCAGACTCAATCCTTCCATCTGCCCACCCGCAGCCAGAGTGCCCCAAAGAAACACCAAATGTCCCTCAGCTGGGCTACGAGGTGGCCTGCTGGAGGCTGACCGGCCTACGGCAGTAACACATTTGCACAAGAAGCGGCTTGCTCTGCTCCAGGGCCAAAATAAAGCACAGTTTGACAGAAACAAGAAATCCCTAGGCAAGCCCTTGCCCCAAAAATGTGACCTAAGCATTCACCTTGTAGAGGCAGGTAACTGCTAGAAATCGGTTCTGCTAAGGTCGTAGCAGACGCTCATCCAGACCTCCCAAAGCCTTTCCAATTTCCCAAGAGCCAGTGCTTTGATCTCCCAGACCTCAGACCCAGTCTCGGTATTTTCCCATTCTCGGTGGGATTTCGTCTTCCTGTGGTGATTTCATCTGGCTCTACTCCTAAGCTGCCCATATACCCACTCCTTTTCCCGATGACCACCTGACTCTCCCAAGGCTGGATGGGGTGCTGACCTGCCGATCTCCAAGGGCTCTGAAGTTCACAGTAATCATGGTCCCCTGCTTATGCTGCAAGGGTAGGTGTGTGCACTTCATCTACTTTCCTTCTTGATTACACAGCTTCCTAGAGGCAGTGAGAAACAATGCAGATTTAGGTGGCCTCTTGGACTTTCAAATTCATTCTTGAAGGGTATTTCTGCTGGATGTCGACACTACGGTGACAGTTATCATTCTTCCTGCACGTTGAACATATCTTCTTGTGCTTTTGTTGAGAAGACAGTTCTCAGACAGCCATTCTTAGAAAATAATCTCTTACTCTCGTTGCCTTAAGAATTAGTCTTCAATTGAATTTTACTATGATGTGTTTACATGCAGTTTTCTCTTTATCCTCCTGAAGATTCAATGGGCTCTTCAATCTGTGAATTGGTTTATTTCAGTACTTTTGGAAAACAATGCATCATTATCTCTTCAGATTCTTACTCACTCTCCCTCGTCTCCTTCTATGACTCCAAATAAGTACATATGCAGCTCTCTAACCATACCTTCTATATCTCTTACTTTCTATATTTTGCATATTCTTATCTCTCCATGTTTTGTTTTGGCTATTTTCTTCCAACCCATCTTCCAGTTCACTACCTTTCTCTATAGCTATGTCTAATTTGTTAAATCTGCCCACTGACTTTTTAATTTGGTTATTGTATTTTTCAAATCTTTTATGTAAAATCATATAGTTTCCCACTACCATGGCAAACATTCTCAAGATTCTCTTTTTTATATTTCTTCATACATAGTAAGGAGAATAGTTTCATGGTCTATGCGTAAGAATTACAGAAACTTAACATCTTGTGGGCCTGTTTCCGTTATCTGTTGTTTCTGTTTGTTCTCACTTAAGAAGTCTTGAATGTGTGTGTATTTTTGACTATGTGTAGATCATTTTAGGCGGAAAAAAAAAAAAAAAAAAGCAGAAACAATTTGAGGAACAATTTTCTGGTAACTTCCTCCAGAAAAGACTTTTTTTTGCTTCCCCCAAGCACTCTGCTCCAGTACAGAAGTGCCGTAATCAAGGTTCAAACAACCCTGGTCCTCTCAGGTGATGTAAACCTGGCCTGCAAGACTGCACAAGGGCAGTTTCACTTCAGTTCCACCCTGACAGTTGGTCTCCTGGGTCTCAGAAAGTACCTGGGCATTTTCTGCACTCCTATCCTCAGGCAGGCTACGGTTTGATCCTTTCCCTCCATGAAGCTGTCAAAACTACAAACCACGTTGGGATTCTTTCTTCTGGATTAGCAAGAACCCTCAGAACAACAGTGGCCTTCAGGGCTGGGCTCATCTCTCTGGTTCCAGCATTCTTCCAGAATCTGGCCAGGAAGTCCTTGTCTCCTTATTAGCAGTTCAATGCTTTTACGAAATTTGTTTTCTTTTTACCTTCTTTGTTTTCTTTTTTTCTCTCTTTCGTTCTTCCTCACCACCCCCCATTTGTTTGTTTGTTTGTTGGCTTTAAAAAACAATCTCATCCATTTTTTAGGTCTCTTCAGTGAGAAATCTGGTTGGAATTACCTAGCCCACCACCACTGGCAGTGGAAGGTCCTCCTACTCTCACCTTCGACATTGCCAATTCAGTGGCTCAAGGCTCCATCTCTCGTTGTGTGGGAAGTTCTGAAAGCTCTGCCCCAAAGATTACAGACTCCCCTGGGGCTTCTCACTAGCCAGCTTACCTCTCTCGAGACAATTACCACCCACTGGGCGGTCTCTCAGGCTGCTGCCCATCACCTTCCTGCTCGGCCTCCATTACAGACACGACCCTCTGTCTTCAGTCACGCCACCTTCCTGTCTAGGGAACAGACTTTTTCTAAAGATGTGGGGGTAACAGAGAGTCGGGTACCGTACTACTCAAAATAGAAAACTACTTTAGAGAACTTTTCAGAAATCCTTTAGCCAGCTGTCACAGCTAGAAAATAAGACAGTGACTTTGACCCTCTCCTAATCTTCCCCACCCCCCGCTGCCCCCCTCCCCTCGCTGCCCCCCTCCTGTACCCCTGGGCCTCTGCCCTCCTCTCCCTCTCCATTCTCTTCTGACTTACAACACTACTACTGGAACTCCAAAATTCCTCTCACTTTTCCTTGTGTAGCAATTTAGCTCTTTTCTAAACTATTCCCATCTGGGTCAAGCCCATAAAACCTCAGCTTTCTTAATAACAGGTCCATGAAATTGTGTTCCTTCACCAAATTGCCAAAAAGTTCTGAAATCAATGCTGTCCTTGCCCTGAAATGCAAAAATGGGGCAGTTTTTGTTTTTTTTTTTTAAAGCAATATTTTCCTCCTAGTGTATCCTGCCGTCCCTGCACAGTCCCAAGACCACAAATTCTTTCTCCAGGAGGACAGTGAGAGAAGGGGGCCTACAGGACACTTCTCCCTGGGGCTGCTGAGGGGTAACAGCCCAAACTCTGTCAGTTCTGCTACTTCCTGCTTGAAAAGCCTGGGAATTCTTCTGAGGCCATCGCAGAAGTTCTTCCAGGTTTCACTGGAAGAATAGTTACAAACAGATTACAAAGTCTAACCGATTACCAAAAAGAGCATCCTATGTTGTGAAGAACTGATCATTTAAACAAATGAAAATGCCCTCCTCAGAAGCTGCAGTAAAATAAAAATGGGATTCCCTGAAAAGCCCAGATCTGGCTGGGCTTCCTCTGGTTGCTGCTGCCGCTCTCTGAAACCATCACCCAGCAAACCCGAGATGTGCTTCTTCTAAACCACAGCTCTGGAGAAAATCAACTCAACTATTTCCCAGACTGTAGCCCTGGAACACATAAGCACCAACCGCAACTTTCCAAGCTCCACAAAAACACAAAACCTGCCTTCTAAGAGACACAGGAGGAAAAGAAGAACTGCTAAGGAAGTGTAATTCACAGCTCCTGCCAACTGTATTTCAAAGAACAAAATGAGGCTGGGGGAAAGGTGTGAAACTGCTAGCAGGGAAAAAACCCAAGAGCGTCCAACAAAGATCTCCCCGTGAAGTTAAGAATAAAGGTACATAAATGCAGTTACATAAGCCAAAAACAGTACTTTGAACACGTAGCTGCAAAGCAGCCAAATACACTGAATCAAAGTGTGTGGAAGAACTGTGTAGAGCTTCATAATATGGAAATTAGGCAATAACCATTAGATGCAACTGAAAATCAGATTCAATCAAGGAACAGAATGGAGTTGATAATTTGTATGACTCCATTTTATAATGTCATTCAATCATTTCCCAAACCAAGTGCCTTTCTTGGGGAGATGATTACCGATATACTTTCTACTGCTGAAGGTACAGCAAGGGGAAGAGACAGCGGGATAGGCCTGTCCTTGGAAGGCAGCCCTGCAACACGGGCAGCGAGTCTACGTTTTAAGCAAAGCATGATTTCTCTGCAGGTTCAGTGAAGCCATTCACCAAGCTCACACCCGGCGCCTGATGACACAGCCTGTGTCTTCTCTGCGCATCACCACTGACCAGCCAGCTGGTGTCACAGATCCATGCCCGGTTCTGCTCGGTATCCCTCTGTTAATGCTCTGTTCATTAATTTAACAAACTATCAGGAGAGTATGCTTGGAATGGGCAGCATTATCTCTCAACTTTAATTAAACTCTGCTATTGCAATATGACAGTCAGCACATCATAGGGGGAATTATTTTAAGGATGAGGGTAGAAAGTATTTCAAAGCCCCCACTTAAACACGAAAGCATAATCTAAAATGGCCGAGCACATACTATAATTTTTCTATAATATTAAAGACGTTATTTTCAGACTCAGTAATTAATTGGATTCCATGGAGAAATTACGCCAGCATCCCTGATAGCAAAATGCTGTGCAGAGGCAGGAACAGCGTGCCAGAGGACGGCCATAAACAACCCGGCTGTCACCCAGATTATGACAATCACCGGGCCTAATAAGGAGGAAGAGCTGCCTGCTTCTAGGACGCACTCATTACTCCTGCAAAGTGACGGCACTGAATTCTGATTATATCGCCTTCGTAAAAGGAATGACAGCGGCACCTGCTCCAGCGGTGGGTGGCCTCAGAAGGATGCGGGGAAGGCGCAAGCCAGGGGCCACGGGCTGGACGAGGACGGCATCCTGTCAGCAGTTGGCCAGCGAGTCCTGAGCCTTCCACCACCTTCTCCCCCGCCCCACAGGGAAAGGGGAGCCCGGGAAGCTGGCTTACCATCGATCCGGCTTACGAGTTCTTCCAAGATTTTCACTTTCATCTGAATCCCAGGTTGAGCAAAGGTGTAGTTGTCCTACGGGAAAAATAACAACGAATATCACATGCATGGAAAATAAAACCCGCTTTCCAAAGGGGAAGAAGGCAGCGGGAACAAAGGTGAACACTTTCACAACATAACAGATTCACAAAGTGATCAACGCACAAGGCATTAGGCTGCGTTACACCACCAGCGTGCAGCACGAACCAGAAGGTGAGTCCGACACCCCCTGATGTCAGAGGGGAACACACCGATCTCAGGAATATTTAATGGGGCACTCTATGTAAATGCAGATATTTACATTTAACGTGAACAAACAGCTCACTGAGGGCCAGAGTCCCGGAAGGTGCTTTGGCCGGCACAGGGGCAAAAAGCACTCAGTGCTGCAGGGGAGCCAATGCGTAACAGCAACCTGGCAGTACCAGCGTCACGCCGGCCATCCCAGGGTCAAGGACATGGTCACTGTGTGAGCGCAGAGTGAACGTGGGACTTCAGTCTCAGTGAACTCAGTGAAGAATTTCATAAACTAAGACAGGAGAACCAGTGTGGACACTGGGCGGGGGGAGGGGGGCCTCCAGTCAGGCAGACCTGGAATGAGAGCCCAGCTCTATCACTTAGATGCTGTGTGACCTTGGCAAGTAACACCACCCGTCTGGGCTGCAGTTTCATTATCTATACAGTGAGAATGACAGTGCTGACTTGTAGGACAGCTCTGAGGCTTCAGGAAGCACTGTGAGTGGCAGGTGCATGAGGGCACAGGGACAGCAGGCCGGGTGCCCCACTGCCATCACCTGAGAACACAAATCAGCTGGAGGAGAAGGTGGCGCCCACCGTGTCCCACCCCAGGGCCTCCCCACAGAGCTACCCTCAGGAGCCTCTGCCGGCGCTCAGGGACCATTTGCAGAATGAGGGTTTCAACTGGACTCCTGCAGTGACGGACTTACACTGCATGATATGGAAGGCAGGGTAATGACCCCCCAGAGATGTCCAGGGCACATTCCTGGAGCCAGTTAAGGGGAACAAAGGTTGCTAATAGAGGGACTGAACCAGGGACAGCATCCTGGATGGCCCAAGTGGGCCCAGTGTGACCCGGGGCCCTTGAAGGTGGAGGAGGAGACAGGAGAGTTAGCGTCAGAGATGCGAGGACGCTTGACTCGCCACCGCGGACGTGGAAGGCGGGCAAAGGCGCCACCACCCAAGCAACACAGGCTCGAAAGAGACCAAGGAGCGAATTATTCCCTGAAGCCCCAGAAGGGACGCAGCCCTGCCCACGCCCTGACCTACACCTTGATCCAGCACCCCAGGTGCGTGGCAGCCTTCCGGCCTCCAGGACGATGAGGTAATAAATGTGTGTTTCAAGTCACGACGCGCTGCACCTGCGGGTCCTTGAACTAGAGTGAGCGCGTGGGGCCTCGGGCCCTGGCGGTTCAGGGGGGCTCCTGCTGGGCCGGTGTTGGGAGAGGATGGCTTGTCCTCAGGGGGGCACGGGGGAGGCCCCAGGACGTGGGAACAGCACTCCCGGTGCCACCCGCCCCAGGACCTGCGGGGGGCTCCAAAGACACAGCATGGGGGAGAGGAGGACCTTCACACCAGCAGCAGCGTCGAAGGCTGAGCAGTCAGACGTGGAGGGCTCTGATTCCAGCACAGTCGGCACTCTGGGTTTAACACACGCGCGCGCACACACACACACCCCTCCTAACCGGAGCAGGAATGGCAGCCACAATGACACAGAACTTAAAATGCCTACAAGGCAACAAGGATCTTTTTCCCGCAGAAAGAGAAAATGAGTACACTCAGACCTAACTTCTTGCTGAGGTTTCTCCCCAGTTGATTTCAAGTGACAGCCTCTGAATCCAGCTGTCACATCCCCGCGAGGGCAAAACCGAGGACAGCTCCGAGCGGTGCCCCGACTCAGAGCAACCCTGAGGTCCCACACGCGCCCTGCTCTGCGCAGGGGGACGGTGCTCCTGGGGCGCTGCCACAGGGCCCTGGCGTGACGTGCCCTCTAGACATGGTGACGAGCTTGTGCGCTCTGCCACGCTTTGAAGGCTTGTGAAGCGAGGGCTTTCGCAGGCTGGCGCTCAATTGACAGGACCTCTGGGCCCTGAAAGGCCTGTGCGTGTCCTGGTGAGACACCTGCTGAGCACAAGGTAAGCACGAGCCGTGAGCTTCCACGGACCTACACATTAATGGGCAACGGAAATTCTGGTTTTGGACTTGAACTTACAAGGGTTGGCCTTTAAGACAATTTCTCTCTGAAACTGGGTAACACAAGGAGATTTATACTCAAATGCAGGGCAGGCTGTGTAGCTGGAAGCTTACACACTGGCATTTCACCTCATGGTGGAATTTCTGATGAGACAGGTGGAAGAGTCAAGCAGGACATAATTAAGGATGAGAAATAAACTAAGGGTGGAGGCCTTACAGATTATCGAATTAATGTTCAATTCTGACACGTTTCAAAGCCATCAGGACCAGGCTCTAACGTCCTCTCCCCGGCGTCCCAGGAGAATCCTCAAAGGAGCGGGGGTTCCACTGGGGGCTGGCCTGTCCCGATGGGCTGTGGGCTCCAAGGCGGGCCATGCCCCCGGCCGAGAAGGGACCTAATGGTTATGCAAACAGCCAACTCTCAAACCCGGGGTCTGCTTCCAAGTGGAGGGAACTCAGTTGGTGCCTCTCCTGCACTATCTCCATCCCCAGAAATACTCACCCCAAGAAGGCAACTTCAACTGCTAAGCCTGGGAGACTAAAGAGCCAGTAGGTTCAGCCCTCCTTCCAGCTCTCAGCATCGGCTGCTCCCCCAGGAAGGTTACTCCCCCAGGAATTCTGCTCCCCACAGAAAGACTGTTCCCCCAAGAAAACCGCTCCCCCGGGGAAAGCTGCTCCCCCTGGGAAGGCTGCTCCCCCTTGGAAGGCTGCTCCCCCCAGGGAGGTTGCTCCCCCAAGAAAACCGCTCCCCCGGGGAAAGCTGCTCCCCCTGGGAAGGTTGCTCCCCTAGGGAGGCTGCTCCCCCAGGAATGCTGCTCCCCCTGGGAAGGCTGCTCCCCTAGGAAGGTTGCTCCCCCAGGAATGCTGCTCCCACCCTGGGAAGGCTGCTCCCCCAGGGAAGGCTGCTCCCCTGGGAAGGCTGCTCCCCCACCCCCGGAAGGCTGCCTCCTGGTACAGCTCTGATGCATGTGAGGGGTCCCGCCCAGGCCCAGCGCCGGCTCTGACGGGGTGGGTCAGCCTGAGTGATCCTGGGATTCAGCCAGCCAGGTTATTTCGCTCTCACACTAAGACAGGATTTCAAGCTTCTCATTTAGAAGAAACAAAAGTTATTCTTCGGCCATCTGCCACTATTTTATTTCTCAATTTGTTCAAAACCCAGGTAGGGGAGATGAGTTCTCTTGAAAATCCAAATAATAAGAAAAGAATGACACCCGAGAGTCTAAAAAAAAAATCTGTATTGTGAAAGGACCTGAGAAGACTGACAGGTGTGGCCTTGGCATCTGGATCTAGGCAGGGGGCGGGGGGCAGAGAAGACCACCCTTCAGAAGGGGCACAGTGTGGTGGGCTGAGGATGGCCCCACAGTAGCCAGGAAGCCTTTGAAGGGCACACCAGGGACATTCCAGAGCCAGAGGCTGAGTTGGAAGGTGTGAGGGGAGAAGAATGTTCTGCGGCCTCAGGAGAGGCACTTGGCACTCAGACCACCCAGCAGGGCTCCACCAGCGCCCCTCATCTGACCGTGGGTTCTGCCCACTTCAGGCAGGGGCGCCACCCCCAGCATGCCATCCAAACCCGCACCGGCAACGCACCTGGCACAGAAAACGTCTGCTGAATAAATGTATGACTAGGCAGGCAAAATAGGAAGTAATAAGGACGTAAATAAGAATGCGGTATATTTACAGAAATAGTAACAGTCATAATATCAACAATACTCCGTGAAAAGTAACCATGCATGTCCTTTCAAACTGAGATTTGAGTTTGTGTCTTTAAGAAACGATAGAATATGTAAAACTTATGGGTCAGAGGGAAGGAAGGAAGGTCTGAAGAATACAACGACCTTTTGGGCAATGTTTTACAGAAAGTGAAGTCCGTAGCAGACGGACTTTACCTTTCTGCTTACCTTTTTACAGACAAAAAATAAAGAAATGCACACCAGGCTTGCCTCGCATATGCTGCCGTTCCCGCCTCACCCTCCAGCAATAACAAACAGCATTTTCTGTGCTCTTCAGAAGACAAGCAGAATAAACTCTTCTGAAGGAGCATTTCAGAGAAGAGCTGGAAGATACACTCATATCGGCTTAGCCGGAAGGACCGCAGCACCTGCCTATTAAAACTCCCAGCTCCCAGAGAACTGAGAATCCCTCTTACCTCTGACAAGGGGCTGCCCCCAGACCAGAGACGCAAGTCCTCAGCAAGTCCCACACCCCTTTCCTGGCCAGTCTCACTCTGAGAAAGCTGCTTTCTTACGCTCAAACCACACTTGCCTCCCTCACCTGCCCTGGACCTGCGACTGGAACGACTCAGCAATACAAGGCCCCATTTCAGGCACCCTGATGATCCAGTCAGTGCAACTGATGCATCAGTCCATAGAAGACAGAACCACAGCAGACTGGGAGCTCTTCCCTCTGTGCAGGAAACACTGCCTGAGTGCCTCACACGTGAGACAATACCCCGAGGCCAGAGCAGAGACGGTGCGGAAAACCAGGCCGGAGACTTCCATCCTGAGACAGGCCCGTGTGCAAGGTCGGCCCTCCCTCAGCCAGCGCCTGGGACTGAGGATTTCGGGTGTTCCCACCTCTCCCGAACCAGTAAGAATGGCTCGCTGGCCTCAGCTGAGCACCGTGGTTTACGCCAAGCTCCTGCTTTCGAGGTACCTATGTGAACAGCCTCGGTACAGATCCCAGGCAGAGCCTCTACCGAGCTCCCGGCAGACAGTGACAACTCGTCGCTGGGGCGTTTAGGCGTCTCCTGCGACTCCACCAGGGCAGGACTCCGGGCAGCTGGCGCCTGGGTCCCCCCGGGCCTTCTCCCTTGGCCGCTGCCGCCTCACACGACTGCGCTGGGAGGAATCACGGCCGGGAGCACAGCTACATGCTGGGAGTCACGGGACCCGGGGGCAGTCCTGGGCCTCTCAACACAGTTGGGCAGGAAAACAGCACGGGCCTCCTGTCCAGAGATGACGGTCCGGTTGTTAAGCAAACGTTCATCACGCAGGCCACGCAAATGCGCATGGGGGCTGGCTGTGCCCTGGGGAGCCCGGCCGCCATGGCACAGAACGGGGGCCTGACCTGAGGACCACGCAGAGGAGGTGAGGCCCGGGCCGAGACCCAGGGAGAAGGAAGCTAGGCACACTCCAGGCGTGGAATGAAGGCCAGTGCGGCGGGAGGGGCCGCAAGGAAGCTGGGGTTGACGGGAGAAGACCATTCCGAGGCTAGAAGACCACGTGGAGATAAAGGGTGAGACCCCAGCAAAGCTACAGAAGGAAGCTACTGACACGGAAATGGGGAGCCACCACGGTTACGAGATTTGCATTTGGAAAAGATGACTCTGGCTGCAAGGTGGGGCGTAACAGAAGGGGCCAGAGAGGATGCAAGAGGTCAGCTACAAGACCAAAGCCAGAATCTGGGCACGAGAACCACGAGAGCATCCCACTGGCGACGCAGTCAACCCAGGCTGTCCAGGCTGCACTCAACGAACCGTACTGCTTGGTTTTGTGAACTTGAATGTAGGGCTTCTCACTTATTCCTGTGAACTCGTTTGTTTGATTGGCTCTCAGCCGGAACTGCAGGCAGTGGAACTCATTCTGCACCTTGATCGTGTCATCGATCACATTAGCTGTCCTTCCAAGCTGAGAGGCAGTGCGTAAACTCACACCCTCCACGTCTTCGCCACGGTCTCTGGGAAGAGGGGAGAAGGACGAGGACAGAGCTCCGTGATGCCTCTCTGATGGAAGAGATGGAAGAGCAAGGGCTTCCCTGGTGGCGCAGGTTCACTTCCTGGGCAAGGAACTAAGATCTTGCTTCAAGCCACCGCTCACTGCTGTCTCGCCAAGATCAACAGTGTTTGAAGGGAGTAAGGTAAGTTATAGGTAAGTTATAAATACGTGCTATAAAAAGTAACCACTGGGCTTCCCTGGTGGCACAGTGGTTGAGAGTCCACCTGCCGATGCGGGGGACACGGGTTCGTGCCCTGGTCCGGGAGGGTCCCACATGCCGCGGAGTGGCTGGGCCCGTGAGCCACGGCCACTGAGCCTGCGCATCCGGAGCCTGTGCTCCACAACGGGAGAGGCCACAGCAGTGACAGGCCCGCATACCACAAAAAAATTTTTAAAAAAATAAATAAAATTAAATTAAAAAGTAACCACTAACTAAAACAAAAGTGGGGAGAGGAGAGATGGCTGATAAGTCAGAGTGAAAACTAACAAGAATAATAAGAAAGTCTCCCTGAGTGAAAGGAGCCGGTCTCAAAAGACTACACACTGTGTGGTTCCATGGAAATGACATTCTGGAAGAGGCAAAACCATGGAGACAGTGAAAAGGCCAGTGGTTGTCAAGGGTTCAGGGAGAGGATGAACAGGGGGAGCACAGAGGATTTTTAGGGCAGTGAAACTACTCTGTATGATACCATAATGGTAGATACACGTCATTATACATTTGTCCAAACCCACAGAATGTACAGCACAGAGAGGGAACCCCAATGTCAACTATGGACTTGAGTTAATAATGACATATGGATATTGGCTCATCAACTGTAACAAAGGCACCACACGAACGCAAGATGTCAATAACAGGAGAAACCTTGTGTGTGCGAGGAGGTGGCAACAGAGTACATCAAACTCTCTGTACTTTCTGCTCAATATTTCTGTAAACCTGAAACTGCCCTAAAAAACAAAGTCCGTTAATTTAAAAAGTACCCAATGCGTGCAAAAGAAGGGAGGAAATAAGATGAAATGAATAGAAAATAAATAGCAAAATGGCAGCGTAAACCCCAGCCATATAAATAATTACATGAATGTGAATGAACTAAACACACACTAAATGGGTAGGAAAGCAAAATCCAACTATAAGCTGTCTACAAGAAACATGCTTTAGATAAGAAGACACAACTAGATTAAAGGCAAAGGGATGGAAAAGACACACCAAGGAAATACTAACCATAAGGAAGATGGAATGGCTATATTAGTATCAGAGGAACTGGAATCCAGCACAGGGGACATAACCAGAAATAGAGGAACATTTCATAACAATAAGCATATAAATTCATCAAGAAAACATAATCATCCTACATGTGTGTGTATCTAATAACCAAGATTCAAACAACATGAAGCAAAACCTGACAAAGCTAAAAGAAGAGACAAATCAACCATTAGAGTTGGAAACGCCAGAAGTCCTCACTCAGCAATTGACAGAAACAGCAGACCGAAAATCAGTAAGGATACAGAAGACAGGAGAAACACTACCTATCAACCAACATGACCTAACTGATACTTACAGAAACTTCCCCCAGCGAAGCAGAAGACACATTCTTCTCAAGGACGCATGAAACATTCATCAAGATAGACTACGTGACACATCTCAAGACACATATCAATTAGTTTAATTACCAATTTTAGGAATTGAAGACATCACTTTAGTTCTTATAGACATTAAAAGAATTAGGGAATATTGCAAACAACAATATGTCAATAAATTAGACAATTGTTTAAAATGACCAAATTCTTTAAAATACACAAATTATCAAAACTGACAAGAAAAGAAATAGAAAATCTGGAGCCCTACCCAGAGGAGAAATCGAATTTGTACTTAAAACTTTCCCACAAAGAAAGTTCCAGGCCAAGATGGCTTCACTGTTGAATTCTATCAAGTATTTAAGAAAAACACAATACCGATCTTGCACAAACTCTTTCAGAAATCACAGGAGCATTTTATGAAATCACCATTTCCCTAATGCCAGAACAGAAAAAGAGAATACACAGAAGAAAAGAAAATGGAAGACAATACTGTCATCCCTCAGTATACAAAGGGGGTTGGTTCCAGGAGCCCCCATGGATACCAAAATCCATAGATGCTCAAGTCGCATAGTCAGCCCTCTGTATCTGCAGTGCTATATCTGTGGATTCAGCAAACCCTGGATCATGTAGTACTACCCGTATTTAATTGAGGGGGGAAAAAAAAAAAAAGCATGTGTAAGTGGACCTGCACAGTTCAAACCTGTGTTGTTCAAGGGTCAGTTGTATTCCTCGTGAACAGAGATGTAAAACTCTTTTAAAATATATTACATACAATACAATAAAATAAAATAACAAAGAGAATCCTGAAACATATAAAAAGACTAACATCTCACGACAAAGTGGGACTTATCTCAGGAATGCAAGCTGGCTTAACATTAAAAGTTAATCAATGTCCTTCAGTACATGAACAGAATAAGTCAGAAAAATCATATGAGCATCTATCTCAACAAAGAAAAAGCATTTGGCAAAATACTGATTCATAATTATTTAAAAGTCTCAGCAAACTATGATCTGTCTTCCAGCTCTTCTTCCACCAAGTCTTACAAATTCTATCCTCAATCTCTTCGTCCTTTATATACTGGTATTCCTCAAATGTAAAGAAAAAGACCTACCAAAATAAGGCAGAATGTTTATTAAAAATACAGACTCCTTGTCTGTGGAATTTGCACTGTCAAAACCACCCTGGTAAAGGGCATCTATGAAAAGTCAACAGCTAACATGAAAGTTAATGGTGAGCGCCTAAATGTTTCACCCTCTCCACCAATACCTGGAAGGAGGTAGAAATGTCTGCTCTCATCACTTCCGTTCAACATTGTACTTGAGGTCCTTGACAATGCAAAAAGGCAAGAAGAGGAAATAAAAGCCACACATATTACACAGAAAGAAGTAAAATTCTGTTCATTTGTAGGTGACATGATTGTGCACACAGAAAATCCTAAGGCATCTACCCAAAAGCTCCTAAAACTAACAAGTGAATTTAGCAAGATTACAAGAAACAAGGTGTGGCATATATTTTCCACAACAACCTCTCTTATCCCATATATTCTTTTATGATGTGACCAGGGCACTCCTGCACCAAGAGATGGAGTCTAATCTCCCTCTCTTTAAAGTAGGCTTATGACTCCTTCACCCAAAAGAGTAGAGTGGAAGTGGTATTATGCGACTTCTGAGGTTCAGTCATGAAAAAGTGCAACTTACACCTTGCTTTCTGGAAGTCTAACTGGGAGCCTGAACCATTATGTCAGAAGTCTGACTTTCCTAAGGCCACCGTGCCGTGAGGACGTTAAGCCACACGGAGAGGCCATGTGTGGGCACCTCAATCTATAGTCTCAGTCGTAGAGTCGTCCAAGCCCAGGCGCCACACACTTAAAAGGGTGAGATTGCAGATGACTCCAGTCCCTAGGCATCAACTTGTGCCAGCTTTCAAGCCGTCTCACCGAGGCGCCAGACGCCGTGGTGCACAGACAGAGGTTCGTGGTGTGTCCTGACTGAAATCCTGACCAACAGGATCTGTGAGAGTGATAAAACAGTTGTTCTAAGTCAGGAAGTTTTGGAGTCATTTGTTACACAACAATAGGAACTGGAAAACTGTCAGTTTACAAAAGTCAATTGTATTTGTACAAAACTATCAGTAAAAATCAAAATAAACAAAATTTACCAAGAAAGCTATACCATTTAAAGGAGCATCAAAAAAAAAAATCTAGAAACAAATTTAACAAAAGATGAGCAAAACCCATACACTGAAAACTACAAAATGTTTATTAGGGTAAGTTAAAGAACATTTAAATAAATTTAAAACTATACCATGCTTACAGACTAGAATAAATTAACACCGTTAATACTGTTAATTCTGGGACAACTGACACATAGATTCAAAATATAATTCCATTCTAAATCCCAGGCCGTAAGGCTTTTTTGGTAGGAAATGGCTAATGATAAATTTTATATAAAAATGCAAAGGACCAGGCTTCCCTGGTGGCGCAGTGGTTGAGAGTCCGCCTGCCGATGCAGGGGACGCGGGTTCGTGTCCTGGTCTGGGAAGATCCCACATGCCCCGGAGCGGCTGGGCCCGTGAGCCATGGCCGCTGGGCCTGCGCGTCCGGAGCCTGTGCTCCGCAACGGGAGAGGCCACAACAGTGAGAGGCCCGCGTACCACAAAAAAAAAAAAAAAAAAAAAAAGCAAAGGACCAAAAATACTCGACAATTTTTTTTAAAAAAGAACACGCTTGGAGGACTTTACCGAACTCCAAGAAAAGCTACAGTAGTGAAGACAGTGCGGACTGGCATGACAACCCATTAATAGATTAATGGAACATGACAGAGTGTCCAGAAATAGACACACATGTATACGGTCATTTGATTTTCAGAAAAGGTGTCAAAGCAATCTACTCTGGAAACATAGAACTGTTTTCAGCAAATGGCGCTGCGTTAACCAGGAAATCTGTATTTTAAAAGAGAACCATGGTGCCTTCCTCACATACAGAAAAATTAAGTCAAGCGAGATGACAGACCTAAAAGTAAAAACTAAAATTACGGTTTCTAGAAGAAAAACATAGGAGAATACCCTGGCATGCTGGGCGTAGGAAAAGGCTTTTTGGTTAGGACACAGACAACCGTTACCACAAAAAATAATAATAATACATTAGAGTCAACAAAATTAAAATTTTCTGCTCAGCAGAAGACTTTTT
>NW_020837952.1:61917245-61920097 GCF_003676395.1 Aethalodelphis obliquidens | reverse complement strand
CCGCTCCGCGGCGTGTGGGATCTTCCCGGACCGGGGCACGAACCCGTGTCCCCTGCATCGGCAGGTGGACTCTCAACCACTGCGCCACCAGGGAAGCCCCAGAAGACATTTTTTAAAAGTAAATTGAGGGACTTCCTTGGTGGCGCAGTGGTTGAGAGTCCATCTGCCAACACAGGGGACGCATGTTCTAGCCCTTGTCCGGGAAGATCCCACATGCCACGGAGCAACTAAGGCCATGCGCCACAACTACTGAGCCTACGCTCTAGAGCCTGCAAGCCACAACTACTAAGTCCACGTGCCACAACTACTGAAGCCCACACGCCTAGAGCCCGTGCTCCGCAACAAGAGAAGCCACCGCAACAAGCCCGCACACCGCAACGCGTTGAAGACCCAACGCAGCCAAAAACAAATAAATAGGTTTTTTTTTTTTAAGTATATATTGACAAGCCACAAACTTGGGACAAAATATTCTCGTCCCCTCTCTCGATATGGATATAGATATAGATATATAGACACCGTATGGTCAGGCCACTCAAGATGGCTGTTCTCTTGCTCTCTGTACGTCCCTGCTGGACCAGCGCCTGCTTCACCTACACCTGCTCATGTGACTGACCTTCCTTCATACTTGCCCCAGGCCCCAGCTAGTGACTGTTCTTATCAAAGGGGCCATGAAGGGGGCGTGCCTCTCTGCTGGTTTCCCTGGTAACTGACAAGCCCACCTGAGGTCAATTCCCCCTAAAACTGGCAACGTTCCCTTCCCCCAGGAGTGGAGACAGCCGCCATGTCCTGCTCACTGCCTGCCGCACGTGGTGAGGCACTGCTCCAGGAGCTAAGCTCCCCCATCCATTAAACCGTGGATGTCTCTGTTGCTGACTCCAGGCTCTTTCTTCACTCTTAAAGCTGGGCAAGTACAGGCCTTGCAAGCCTGTGGAGTGAAGCCCAACAATATAGATACACACGCATGCACACACACACACACACACACACACACACACACACACACAACTGCTAACCAGCAGAAATAAAAACAGGGCCGTGCAACGCCAGTGAGGATGTGCGGCAGCCAGACCTTAGTGCTGATGGGTTTATGAAACAGCGCAACCAATTCGGAGAAAAGATCTGGAGGTTTTCCATAAAAACTAAGTATAGCCCTACGCCACTACCCAGCAAGTCCACTCCTAAGTACTGACCCAAGAGACAGAAACACACGTCAACGAGAGGACGACTACACGAGTGTTCACGGAAACTTCACCCCTCACAGCCGAAGACTGGAAACAGCCCTGGCTTCCACCAACCGGAGGACGTTTAAACAACTGCGATAGATTCACACGATGGAGCACCGCTTTGTAATTAAAAGGAATGAACGACTCACCCAGGCAACAACATGGATTTCACTGTTTTCAATGCTACTGTAAATTGATTTTTTTAATCTTCATTTTTACACTGGCGCACAATAACTCACTCTTAATGAATCTTCTGCTTCAGCCCAGTAACCCACACATTCTTGTCTACTTAATAAACGTTTCTAAAATGTTGCCAAGAGTCCTCACTGTCATCGACTGGAGCTCTAACATCACAGCTCTGAAGGCGCTTCCACCCCGCGCGCGACGCCTCTGGATGCGAGACAGGAACGTGCCACGCGGAGCGGGCGCTCCGGCCCCTCGCTGCCCACCCGCGGGCCGGGCACGGGGTCTGGCTCTGCGCTCTCCTCCTGCTGCTCTGCTGCCCCTTCCAGCTGGAGACTCCTGATGTGTCAAGGCCACGTAAGCATCCTCTCCACCACCTTCCCAAGCAACGCACCGGCCCTTTGTTCTCTTTCCTTGGAGTTCGGTTGAGAGGCGGCAACAGATCGAGGTTCTGGGTCCTTCTGAGGATCCTGGGCCACCTTCTGAGCGTGCCTCGGGCCGCTCTCCTTTTCGGAGCAGAACCTTCTCCAAGGGCTCCCTGTGCAGGCTCTGGTTCCCTGTGATACGTCGTCCCTTTTCTCCCCCTGGCTAACTCACAGCAGCCGTATTTGAGGGACCACCCCGCCCCCCGCAAGACAGTGTCCCCTCCAGCCCCCAGTCACAGGGCTGGTCATTCCGGGCCTTTCTCTGCCAGACACTACACCACCATGTTTCCGGCCTTTTCTCTGGCAAGTTCCAAGATAATATCATCACTTTCCCCAATATTCCCATCCCTTCCACGCCAGCAACCAGTTCTTAGAATTGAGTAATTCTTCCCCAAGGAAAGAAAATGTAAATGACTGATTATAAAAGGCAACAGTCCTTTTCTACTCAAAGAGGCTGTCCTGCTAAGTAATGAATCTGAGAGTAACAGTATGACTGCAGGGCAGGCAAGTATGGAAGCCGTAACTCAAGAGGTGAGAGCTCCCCGACAACCCTGGCGTCGTGTCGTTAGTGAAATGAGAAGGCTGGCAAAGGCCCAAGAATAATCCCCGAGAAGCCAGAGAAGGGCTCGCCCACCTGGACTGGGGCCTGGGCCTGCCCTGCCCCGGCGCCGCAGCAGAGGCCTTCAAGCAGCTTCCTCCCTCAGAAAGCACACAGGCACTCTCCTCCTCGGCCCCAAGGCCCACGTCCTGCTGGCCTGTCGCAAGGCAGTCCTCTGTAAAGAAGCAGCCCAGCAGCTGCACTGGCTCACACGGCCTTTGGTGACCTAACCAAAAAGCACCTCCAAAGGCGGCATTAGAAAGACACGATCCGTGAAACCACTGGAAGAAATAACGGCCCACCAAATTTTTTTTTTTGGCCACGCTGCGTGGCTTGTGGGATCTTAGTTCCCCGACCAGGGATTGAACCCAGGCCACAGCAGTGAAAGCGCTGAGTCTTAACCACTGGACCGCCAGGGAATTC
>NW_020837952.1:61862887-61917145 GCF_003676395.1 Aethalodelphis obliquidens | reverse complement strand
AAAAAAAAAAAAAAAAAATTAAATCTCTGGCTGGACTCCTCACGTCATACCTGAGGACAATCGACCTCATTATGAGACCCGAGTGTGGCTCTATCCTGCCAACGAGACGGGAAAGCCCACGTCAGGGCCCTCCACCTCACGTTCCCAATGGCCCCACTGGGAACATGCAGTCAACTCACGATGCCCAGGATCCGAGGAGCAGGACATGGGCAGACAGACCCACTGTGTCAGGATCCCAAGTCCAGGGCACAGCTCCCCCAGCCCCAGGGCCAGCCGACGCTCCCTCGCGGCGCACGTCCTCCGTCTTGTACTTTTCCTCTTGTGAGCTCACCCTGGGGGCCCCTCCATGAGAGCATGTCTCCCTGCGGGGCTGCAGCTCCCACGGTGCTCAGCCAGCCGCTGGGCTCCCTGGGACCCTGAGGTCCCAACTGCATTCATAATGATACTGAGGCATCACCTACCTCTGTCGCCGTGTTGCCATTTGCTGTCACGCTACGGAAGTGGTGGCAAGTAGAAGTGCTGGCTCACGGCACAGACCAAGGCCGCGTCCACAACCGTACTCAATGCCACACACTCGTGCGTTAAAAAGAGGCAGTTTCACTGAAGGATGTCCTGGGTGACACAGGAAAGTTCCTAATCTTATGCTTAGTATTGGGTTAAATCTTGACCCTTGATAAACATCTTTTCAGTGTTCTATGGCAAAAATGGGAAGCACGTGTAAAGCTCTGGAGACGTGCACCCAAAAACATTGATTTCTTCCAGAAAAGCAATTTTTGGTGCAATTCTCTGAGCTGAGAGCAGAACTGGATACATTTTCCAAGAGAAAACGTACTTGAAAGAATGACCAACAGGCAAATTGGTTATTCAAACTTGGGTATCTGGCAGACCTTTTCTCAAAAATGAACAAAGTTACCCTGTCACCTCAAGGGAACCAATTCACAGTGTTTGCTGCCAATAATAATATTTGCACTTTTAAGCCCAAATCTGAATTTTAGAGAACTTTTCTCCACCACTCTGGGCTTGACAGTTCCTTATGAGACGGTGGTAACACTAACAAAGGTGATTTTTTGATACTGTATGATGAGACGCACCAATGTTTAGAAGATCTGCATACCTCGGGCATCCAGGATTTTCCAGTGACCAGTGTCTGATGTGACAGAACCATGCGTGTGTAAGAGATCTATTCCAAGTGCAAGACAGGTCAATGGATTTTCCTGTGACTGAGCACAAAACGTCCACGGATGTGACGTCACATTCACACTGCATGACCTTTAAGAAACTACCACCTGTTCGGCTGTGGTACAGTATTAAAGGGAAAACATACTACAACAGGTTGACTGGAGAAACACATAGGAGAGTTCAGCTGTCTTCTGTCAAGGCACGTAAAGTAAAACCATGCCTTTCTTCTCACTAAACATTTTTGTTTGGGAAAATATTCACTTATCATAAAAATATGTTATTTATAATAGCGTACAATGGGTTTATGACACCTGGTCCATGTTTCCTCTTGATTTTAAGTCAGTTCATATCCTCACACTTATCCAAACCACAATGGCGAGAGTACTTGCACACACTGAAAAGTCCCCCACGGAGCTTGCATGGGGTCACGGGGGATGGCCTCACCTAAGGGAATTACAGAAGAGCCCCCCCAAACTCCCCGGATGCTGGTAATGGGCATCGCTGAACGCTTGCTGGCCTGGCGTGCGTGGTAATCACACACACACACACACACACACACACACACACACCAGAGAAGCATTATGCCTTCCACGCAGCACCCTTGTCAAGAAACCATTTCATCAGACAACGAATCTCAGGTGAAAAATGAAAAGCCAGTATCGGTTTCATGGTACAGCTGATTTTATTTACAAGTGGAAGCCGGATAATCTTGTATTTAAATAGCAGAAGTTCCACCGCTCATGAGCAGAAAAGTGACATCTGAAATTTATAAGAAGTTTCAGATTATGATTCAACCTCCTTTCCAAGGAGGAAAAGAGTCTTAAGTTTTGGGAGAAAGACTGAAAAATATGAAAACATTAGCAGAGTAGAGAAACGATGAATTGATGCTGGGGCCAAAATCTGTCGCCAGCAGGCACGTTTTTCTTTATGAGATACAAAATCAGTCAGGAGGAGTCCTGCTGGGCTCTCAGATACAAGCTTTCTATTGTTCAACTCCAGAAAGGGCTTCTGCTTTCTCTTTGTCAATTCCTAAGTTATCAAGGGGAATGGGAACCCACACAGTTTGCTTCAACAGAATCGTCCTAGCTGATTTATTCAAATTAAACCTCAGGGCCTCACTCAGCCTTTAGATGACATCATAGAAAAACCTTGCTTGGGCCATTTCCATCCAATCAAGCAGCTTAGCTGAGGCCTCTCCAGTGGGCGGCATCAGGAACGCCTGCTATGACAACAGCTCAGGAAAAGCCAAAGCTGGTGGGAAACGCCTGTGACGAGTGCATCCGCAACACCAGTCCTCTCTCTTCAGGTGGAAGGGCCTTCCTTACCTGGGACAAGGGGATCCTGGCAGAACCCAAGGCCCCCGCACAGCGTCCATCCTGTGGCGGCCATCTTTGGACCGTCCTCCAGTGAGTGACCGGAACGAACCTCAGACCAAAACCCCGCCCCAGGCTCTTCCTCTCCTCTGTTGGCAAATTCACGGTCCCCCTCCAGGTCCCACTCTCCCCGCATGCGTGTCGTCGGAGCGTGCTTTATGCCCTGTGCCGCAGCGCTCACACCTCTCCCCTTCACCCCACGGTGAGCCCGGGAGCTCGGCCCTAAATCCCTTCTCCCGCCCCAGAGTGGGTGCAGCCCCGGCCCCAGGCAAGCGTCTGGCAAAGCTGTGTGGGCACCAGACAAGCCTAAAATGGCCCACAGCTGGCTCGAGGGCCGTCTACCTACCGCGGCCACTTCCCGCCACACGCAAGGCTCCAGCCCATCTTCCTGCTCTTGACCTGCCAACGTCCTCCTCCCCGGGCACTGTGTGTGAGTTTCCCCCTGATTTAGGGGAATGGATGATTCCATAAAACCATCCCAGGCCCCGGAAGACTCCGGCTTTCCAGGGAGAATCCCAGCCAGGGGCCCAGCTGACCCCAGGTCCAGCAGAAGCCCCAGCCACGGGAGGCAGGTTGCCCTCCAGCTCATGCTTCCCTCTGGGACCCGGCAGCGTCACTTGTCCTTGAGCGCTGAGATCCCTGACCGGAGGCGGGCGGGGATGGTGGGGCTGGCCGCTGACAGCCCGGTGTCACGGAGGCGGAGCCAAGGCCTTTAAGTCTGACGCCCTTTAAGAGGCGGGTTCCTCTGAACACAGTTCACGCAGACAGTGAAACGGCTCGTCAACGACGCCCCGCGCTGGGGGGCAGGACCACAGTCACCGGCGGCCGAGTGGGGCGGGGTGAGGGGTGGGGGCGGGGGGGTGGAATACCCGCGGGGATCGGACTCTGCAGGGGGGGCCTGGTCCCTCCGAGCCCTGCGCTGTGCCCTCCAACCGGCTCCAGAGGCACGTGTGCGCCCGCAGACACACAGTCACCCTGAGGAGTATGAACTCCGCCAGAGGGACGCCACGGGGGGGCGCTGCCTCCGGGGGCTCACCTGGATGCCGTCCAGCAGCCGGCTCATGCACCAGTACGTGTCGGCCTCCACGTTGCGCAGCGCGTCCGCAGGCACGCAGGAGACGTCAGCGGTGTCCACGTCCTCCTCATCTGTGCCGCGGGGCAGGGGAAAGACAGGGAGCCGTCAGCCCACGGGGTGAACGAGGACGTGCGCTCGGCCAGCAGGACCCGCCTCCCCACCCCCGCCCGTTCTCCTCGCTCTAGCTAGATGACTTGGCATCTTCCACCTCATCGCTTAATGGTTCTCAATTTTAATACCTAATTAGTTGCAGATAATTCATATTCTGAATCCTCTCCAATTAATTAACATAATTAACATATTGTAAATCATTGCTTCTCAGGCATTTCACATCCTAATAAGAGAGGACCTAAAATATCAATTTATTACTTATTCCTCACTGAGGTCTGAACGTTTTTTCCTAAGATTTCTAAAATTCTGCTTCTCATATATTCACATATTAATTCAGTAACAACCCCTCTAAAAACCCGTTTCCAAGGTTAGAGTTCCCAAAGCCACACTGCGTAAATACTTCTATGCTGTGAGCAACCACGAAGGAAGCAAAAACACAGATGTGTTTGAACGAAAGAATAGGCAACGGTGCTCTGAATAATTTCCTCCTCCAAGCATAAAAAATCGAATGAGAAAGCATAACTCAAAAGCTTTAAAATGCAGAACAGACGCCTAATTGAAATAGCTTATCAGACATTTGAAGAGATTAACTTTAGATCCTTGTAAAAACTGCTGTCATCCAGCATGACACTCATAATTTTTTTTAAATCGTGCATCCTGTTCTTCTAATTTTATTTACTTTTGTGTATTTTGCTAATGCGTATGGCAGCTTTGCAAGGAAAATGTTCTTCAAGAAAAGAAACATTTCAGCCCAGAATATATTTAGAAAGTTTTAAGTGGGTAAAAATGACAATAATCATAATAATGATAACTGCTAACATTTACTGAGTGGTTATTAGATGCCAGGCACTCTTCTTCATGTTTTAAACACATTAACTCTATTACGGCCACCATTGCACCCCTTGGGAAATGGGGTACAGAGAAACAACGAGCCGGCCCGGTGGCAGCCTGGTAAGGAGTGGGGTCAGGGTGTGGACCCGCCATCCGTCCCGGAGCCCGGACTCGTAACTGCTCCCACAGAGCAGGCCAGCCCTCCGCACCTGTGCACACCTCACACCCGGGCTTCGATCGCTTCCCCAGCAGCAGCCCGACACGGCCTGACTCCCACCAGGTGCTGGGCTGGGAGAGCCGCCTGTGAACACCCTCCCACTCCGTCCTCTGTTCACAGCAGAAATCGGAAAGTAAAACAGGGAGGGTCCTTCCAGGCCAGCACTCCGCGGGGAAACCAACCAGCTGGGGCCTCCACGGGGGGCTCAGGAGCCCAGACAGGAGGCCACGGCCCCGGACACACATCCAACCGGGCACAGCCTCACGGCCATGTAGACCACAGAGCAGATCCAACTTCTAATGACCGCGTCTCCCTGGAAGCACGTCTGTCCTTCTGTGCAAAGGAAAACAGCACTCTTACCTCCCTTCCTTCATCTGCTCCCCCTCATTCACTCAACGAGTTTTTTTGTTGGTTTGGTTCGGTTTGGAGGGTTATTTTATTGAGATGTAATGCACGTACCGTAAAGCTCACCCCTTTAAAGTGTACCACTCAGTGGGCTAGTATATTCACAGGGTTGGGTAACCATCACCACGATCTAATTTCAGAACATTTTCATCGCCCCTGACAAACCCTGACCTCATTAGCAGTCACTCCCCATTCCCCCTGCCCCTCCCAGCCCCCAGTAGCCACCAGGCTGCGTCCTGCCCCCATGGATGTGCCTGTGTGGACATCTCACCTCAGTGGAATCACAGGACACGTGGCCTTTCGTGTCTGGCTTCTCTCACTGAGCACGATGTTTCCAAGGGTCACCATGTCGTAGCCTGTGACAGTGCTTCCCTCCTTTCTATGGTATAATAACTTTCCACCGTACGGATGGGCCACACTGTGTTTATCCCCCGCCCCTCGGTGGTCACTGGGTCATCCCCACGTCGAGGCAAAGTGACGAGAGGCAGCAGGCCCTCCCTGTGTCCCTAAACTCCGGACCCTTGGGCACAGAGATGAGGAGAAACAAACGCCCCCAAGAAGCTGGTGGGTTAAAGGGGAAAACAACTTAAAAATGGAAAACGGAAACATTTAGGTACCAGATAGTCACCGGGTGATGGGGGAAGGGTGGGTTACTCGGACCCAGGCTGTGGGCTCAGTCAAGGCCCTGGCAGGCAGACCCAGGCGGCCCTGCCCCTTCCCTGTGACATGGGACTGGGATGAAGAGTGCACCGGGGCCAGCCCTGAGCTCCCCTCTGCCCGAGTGCCCCCGTGAACCTGCACCAGCCCAGCTGCCCCGCTCCGGGGCTGGGGCCCTCCCTCCTGCACTGCGCACCGCTCTGCCCGCCGGGCTGGCCCAGCAAGGCGCCCGGCCTTGGAACTCTGCAGTCCCAGGAGGCTCCCTATGCCCACACGCCCTGAGCACACCCTGGGATGGAGGCCCACCTGATTCTGCACATGGCCTGGCTCCGGAATTTCTCGTGGCAGCCGAGGCGGGAGGTGTCATCACCGCCAGTTCACAGATGGTGTTCACTGCCCTGCGCTGTAAGGGCTGCCCTGCACCGGGTCCCACCCATCACGACGCCCTTCCTGCTGCAAGATCAAGTTCGCAGACAGGAGTGCAAGTCACCTCGTCGGGCGGAGACCTGCTCGCTGGGAAACTCGATTCAGCATCCCCCCAAACTAGCGCAGAGCTGGATTTATTTTCCGTTCTCAGGGGACCGCGTTGACGATAATCAGAGGGCTCCTCTGGAGGTCTTCCGTCCACGTACCCTCTTTCAAGGGCCTTCAAAGCACTGAGACACTTCCTCAGCTATAAGAAAAGGCAAGCGGGGGACTAAAGCCCTCCCCAGACCTCAGCGCCTGGGTTGAGGCAGAAAAGGCGCTGACCGCCACAGCCCTGGGCAGTAGATCAGGAGTCCCAAGTGGACCACAACCAAATATAAAGGCACAGGACGTAAAAGCAGACATTTAATTAAAAAGAATCTCACTTGTCTTCTTAGATCATAGAAAACCTTTAGGGGATGATTTAAATAAATTCTTTGAAAATGCTGTCCTGCCATATGCTTGTTTAAAAAGCAGTTTGTAAAACAATCCCCTCTTTACCCACAACTCCATTTATATGGAAAACTCCACCGCTGCACGTCTGCGTAGACGTGCACACGGAGAACACTGCTCAGAGGGACGCCACGGAGAACCGTGGGTGCCCCGGGGTGTGACTGATGGGGTAGGAAACTACCACGCTTTATTCTCTACGGAAGGGTACAGGGTAAGAAGAGAACATCCATTTTCACAATGCAGTTGTTTTAGCAATAGGGGAAAAACGTTGGTTAAGCCATTGGGATAGTTTAACTAAAGTCTGTCTTTTCCACAGGTAAATAACCCTAGAGAAAAAGTGCCCAACAGTGGTGGTGCTGTAAATGGTTTGAGAAGCTCACAGGGTGTTTGGGGGTCGGAGTGATTAGAGTGAGGGGACCCGCTGGCATTCAGTGGGTGGGGCCAGTGCTAGCCAGCCTCTGCCAGACTGGGCAGGTGGGCAGGTGGGCAGATACAGGAAACTATTAAAAGAATGGAAGGTACTCAGCCTGGTCAGGAGAAAACCACACAGGGATATAATTGCTGCTGTGAAATATCCCGAAACCTGCCTTAGGCAAATAGAGAGCAGAGATTTCCTGTCCATGTTTCCATGTCCAGGAGATACAGAGCATCATTGGATAAATGAGCTCAAAACCCTAGGACACTGCGATGACGAGGGTGCCCACCATTGACGGACGGACGGACGGACCGAGTGTCGCGCCTGAGTTTCCACAGCGCGTCCTCTGGTGCCGGGGCCGTTTCATCTGAAAACAGCCCGCTGAGGAGAACACCCACACCCGACAGACACAGGGCCTGCGGGCAGGGAGCGGGCCGGGAAGGGCAGAGCCCAGAGGCTGTGCTGGTCCCCTTGGTGTCGCCGCCGCTCTGGACGGGACGGGCACTGGGGCCTCTGACTGCATGTGGAGAGGAGGAAGGAGCCCTGGTCCCTAACCTCCCTGCATGGCAACAGCTCTAGAAAAGCAGGACCTCGTGCGTAAGTAACAATCCCCTGTCCCCGCCCCCGTGGGACTGCCGCACAAGCTCACCGAGCTTTCCGTCTCCTGGGGGCGGGATTCCCACGGCCTCCTCCCTAACTGGAAAGGGGAAATTGCTCAGTTTAAACAGCGCTGGGACCATCACGGGATTCCAGGACAGCGATCGCCAGCGCGCGCTGGACAGCGAGCGGCCTCATTGAGCACGAGGTGTGGGGAAGAGCGCCGGCCCTGCTGGGGAACAGCGAGGGCAGGGAGGGGACCAACGCTGTTGTTACGACTACGTCCATCACCCCCTGTGCACGAGCCCTGCGATAAACCTCTTCACATAATTAGAAGCTTAGCTGGTAATCGAAACTAGTCCCTTCTGTGTGAGCAAGCTGGACCGTTCTCCTGTCTAAGCTGCTGCATCGCTCAACTTGGGAGTTGTAAATTTGAAACCCTGACACTTTGATGATGGAGACTCCAGCACTTAACTACATAGATTTGGGCTCCAATGTAGGGAAAAATCCTGCTTTGGCCAGAGTAGTGTCACAACTCAAGGCTGTAAATTCACGAAACTCCTTGGCCCGGCAAAAAGAACGGACGCTACGATCAGATTGGCTGAGCAGCAGGAATGCTCAATTCTAACGTAAATAACGTTCAACGCAAGGTCACGGACTACACCCTGTCAGAATGTCCAGTTCTGTGACGGGGTTGAAGACCCGCAGCCCACAGTCCCGGGCACACGTGGGTGGATGGGCTGTCAGCAGACAAGGGGTAACAGATCAAGGAAAAAGCAAGGACCACGCGCTCCCCCCTGGTCAGGCAAGACGGCACCGCTGGGCCACGCTCAACTGTCAACCTCCGGCCCTGAGAGGGACCCCAGTGACAAGGATCGACCTTCTCTCACCAACAACAGGCTATGTTTCCGTCCCACCCCACCCCAAGCACACCCCCCATCGGGGCTTCCAGTGTCACAGACGTGCAGCCCCAAGCGGAAGGCACGCTCTCGGGAACAGGACAGAGGCGGGGCCGGGCAGCTACTGGTCTCTTCCTATAACAACACAGGTACCTGATCCCCAGGGGAAAGGGCCTCCTGGCAACACGGGAAAACGGCAGTGGTGGTGTGGGTAAGGAGCCCAAGAGTGAACGGAAATTTCTGTATCTTTAGTGACCCTTGTTTTCATAATGTCCTTTTGGCAAAAGAAAAATTTTTAATCTCATAACATTCTTTTAGCTTGAAGGGATCTTTGATTTTTTTCATAATTCTGTGAGCAAGAGTTTTTGGTAACAGAAACGCTACTGGTGGAAATACTGATTGATTCTATTAACTTGTATTGAGCACTTGTATGTGCAAGAAAACGTGGGGATGGTTGGCAGGTGAAGACGAAACCAAGAACCACCCGCGGAGCCTGGAGGAAGAGGGCACCGGTGCACGCGCTCGTCACGGACGCGCTCACTCACTCATTCTGCTTATCGGCCTTATTTATTGATAACATTTGTTGACCTGATTTATCTCTAGGAAGATGCAATTCACATGGCCGTGTCTGTGAACAAAGAACCAGCCAACTGGAGAGTGAGCAGGGACAAGGGGCAGACACAGCAGGTTCAGAAGAGCACAGAGAACCTGACCCCCGGGGAGGCGTGAGCAGGGGAGATGTGGCATCCGAACTGGGCCTGGGAAGACGCAGAACAGAGCACACAGGGACGGGAAAGAAGGTGACGTGAGGGAGGGGCCTCAGGAGGCAGAGCCAGGAAGCTGCACGGGCGTCTGCACAACTAGGCGGGACAAGAGGTGGTGGGGATCCTGATTCCGTAGACCCCAGCGGCAGGCTCCAAAGCCAGACTTCCTCAGCGGGAAGGGGAGCCGTGGAGACGCCTGTGCATTGGCGTCTGCACGCAGGGGGGTGGGGGGCGCAGGGACCTGATGGAGGGACAGCACTGTGGACAGGAAGAGAAGGCCGGAGGCGGGGGAGATGCTCCCAAACAGAGCGTGTGAACCTCAGCCGCCACAGAGGCTCACATGAGATCCTGGGCCGCACCACTCATGTCCCCCATTGGTAAAGTCACTGCCAGAGAACAGATCAACTCCACACCATGAAATGCCAGGTACTGGACCACCTGCTGCAGAGGACAGGTGGCAGGCCAGGACGCGGCAACGCCCCGCGGCACTTCCTCCATGGCACGTGTCACGAGCTGTGTCACTCCCTGCTGCTTTACCTGTGTGCTCTGTCCCCCCACTGCAGTAAGAGCCCCTGGAGAGCAGGGCCATACCCACCCTGCCCTCCGTGTCCCCAGGCCCTCCACCCACACACAGCAGACGCCCCAAGAACACCCGCCAGGGCTTCCCTGGTGGCGCAGTGGTTGAGAGTCCGCCTGCTCATGCAGGGGACACGGGTTCGTGCCCTGGTCCGGGAGGATCCCACATGCGGCGGAGCAGCTGGGCCCGTGAGCCATGGCCGCTGAGCCTGCGCGTCCGGAGCCTGTGCTCTGCAACGGGAGAGGCCACAGCAGTGAGAGGTCCGCGTACCGCAAAAAAACAAAACAAAACAAAAAAACACCCGCCAAGTGAATGAGCAGACTGCCACCAAAGAGCCGACAGCCTAGGAGGGAGGAGTAACTACATCAACAGCTGGACCTGGAACACAGTAAAAGTTATGCCAACGCACTCTAGGAAGAATGAAAAAAGACCTTACCCCAATGTCTCTGGTTAAGGGAAATAGCCAAATTATTGCTGAATTTAAGATTATACATAAAGTCTAACTTGCCTCCACTACAACAAGTCAACCAAGGAGAATTCCTTCAAACTGAAGGAGGCACTCTTCCAAACGATGTCACGTACAGGCTGCCCTAACAGCCTCCTTTCTGCAGAAGCTCAGGGGGCTCTGAGAAGGCCAAGCTCCCTCTGATCTTGAGGCCCCCTTGAAAGGCTGCAGCTCATGCTGAGCTCGCCTTTGAGAATTGCAGGCACACTTTCTCAGGAAAACAGGCCCCCAGGTTCACGGGCTCCCGCCCTCTCCGTGCTCCAAGAGTCATAAGCAGGACACACCTGGCCTTCCCCAGGGGCACACAGACCATTAAACCCACAGTGCTCATCTGAGATGCAGTGGGGCTTCGACCCTCTCTCATCAGGCCCACAGGACGAAAGCTTTCACATCTATTCACTGAATTAAAGGGTTTAAGCCCTTCAGTATTCCCTGATGGGGAAAGGAGTGGGAGACTTTGGGTTAAGACCTTTCTGATGCCGTGTTTCCAATCAGAAGCAGGTTCTGTAGAGAGACCCAGCTTTCAGAAGGCGGACAGCAGTCATTCATACAGAGAATAAGCTTCCTGGAGGCATGCTCAGCTGCCAAACGCAAACTGATCGTCAATCAATTCATTCAACTGAGTTACTCCCTTTATCTAATTAAGTCAAAAATAATTCCTCAAAGGATAAACGGGTCTTTAAATCAATCAGCAAAACACTCCCTCACCATTACTAACACAGCCAAATGGAAAGAAAGGTTGACCAACACGAGACCCTGCTTGCTCCCAAAAGCCCTGGTGAACTGCATTCAGAAAGGGGTCGAGGAAAGCTCGGGGGTGCCGCGCTGGGACAGAAAGTCGCCCCAGAAGGTGCGCGTAGAGGCACTTCCCCCAGGGTGATGATGGAATCCCAACTCGGTGTGTGTGCGCAGCTCAGAGAAAGACCCTCCCAGGGAAAAGCCCAGGACAGAAGGAAAACCTGGTCTGCGTCACCATATTCAAATGTAAAACAGCTGGAAGTGAAAAAGTGAGGAAGTAAAACAAATTGGATAGACATCTGCAACACAGTACAGGCCACGGAGTAATATCAAGCAATCTACGAAGAGTTATTTCCCAGCAAGAAAAATATATGTCAGCCTGGTAAAAATGAGGAAAATACTTGAAAAGCTTACTTATGAAAAAGTCAGTTAAAAACATAAAGAAATGGGGACTTCCCTGGTTGTCCAGTGGGTAAGACTCCACACTCCCAATGCAGGGGGCCTGGGTTTGATCCCTGGTCAGGGAACGAGATCCCACATGCATGCCACAACTAAAGATCCTGCGTGCCGCAACTAAAGATCCTGCTGCCACAACTAAGACCCAGCGCGGCCTAAATAAGTAAGTATATTTTTTTAAAAAACATAAAGAAATGATCAGTAGCACTAGTTATTAATAAATTCAACTAAATATAATGAGTTCACCTATAAAATCGGTCACATTTCAAAGTTTAAGGTAGCCAGCGCTGATCCAGGTAAAGAGAAACAGCCTCAGGAACCACAGGGCACACACAAAACACAGAAGTTCCACTAAGAGAAGGATAAACGCGTTCTGCAAAATAATCTGACAAAATAGGCCAGAGGCCATGAACATCCACAGAGCTCTGCTGTGCCCAGATGGCGAGCCAGGCGCTGAGACGGGGGCCCTGGGCCCTGCCCTGCCACGGCTCGCGGTCTGGCTGGGGCGCGGGGCTCCACGGTGCAAGCCCAACTCCCCATGAGAGTGGGTAGGCCCCCCCTCCGGGCCCCCAGGTTGGGGTGAATAAGGTGCTGTGTTCCACTTTACTACTAATGACACGATGAAAGCCCAGACGTGCACTCCCAGGAAGTCACACTGGGAGCACCTTCGCTGCTGGGGTGATGGAGGCCCTTAAGCTCCGGCTCATTAGAAGGGTTTGCGGCCCGACCTGATGGACGGCGCAGCCTTCACTGGCAGTTCCAACAAGGTGACTTGGCCACAGGGCCATTCGCAAGCTTCCATCAACATCTCCTGGTCCTCAGTAAATCATTCAGACACATCAACTCCAAAATTCCGCTCGTGTTTTCAGGCTACTGACGCCCCAACTGTGAGGCAGTTTACGGCGAGAGTGGGCATGGCATCTGCTGGCGCCCGACATCAGGGTCTCATGCGCAGACTGCAGTGGGGTCCGTGTCCACGGCCGCTTCCAATGTGTCTGCATAAAAGCCTGTCTGTGCTCACTCACCAGGCATGGCCTCGCCAGGAACCAGGCTTTCAGTCACCCTGGCAATGCCCCTGATGACCCGTCAATCGAGAATTGCTACATTTCAACCCATTCTTCCCTCTGTTACCTTCAGCAAATGAACCCTGAACAGGAAGTTAAAAACTGCTTACGTTGTAACTAACCCAACCGCATGGAATCTAATCACAGAAAGTATGAGGCTCAAAACACAACCTGGACAGACAGTCCATGGATTACAACACAAGGTCAAAGCAAAATGGGCTCCTTTCAAAAATTTTTGAAGCTACTTCTATTCAAAATAATATAATCAACTGTGTGGCTCTCCAACTTGTCAATAATAAGAAATGCATTCCCAAGAAAAGAACCCTCAGAAATCCTTTAAAACAGGGGGCCCTTCCTTTCCTACTGGTCAGGTGGCCTCCTCGCTCACGGCTGCCGCAAATGCTACAGGTCCCCGCAGTCAGGGAGGGCCACTGGGGCCGCTGGGTGCCGAGAAGGTCCGCAAAAGGCCTGACTGCAGAAATGTCCAACAAATTAACTTCTTCTTCTTATTTGAGACCAACATTTATTTTGCAAACAGCACAGCCGCTCTCCATCGCTGCCCTAAGAAGCGTCCAGACACAGAAGGTGTGCTGCAGGCGGCCCAGTGCAGGGCCTAGACCTGGGGAACGGTCTCCAGAGTCACTGAGCCACCACCACGGCCATCGCCCTGTGCACGCTGGAATCAAAGAGGAAAAGCAAACGCAGGCACAGGTCCCCAAAGGGGCCCCCAACGGCTGGTCCCTTGGGTTTCACCCTGGGAGGTTCCCACTCCCCCGAAGCACACCGGGAACTGGGGAGGCAGAGGCGAAGAATGGGGGGGGGCCCTTCACTCAGCACCTGCAACCTGGCCAGAGACCGAACGGCTCTCAACGGCCACGGCCCGAGCACTCCCGGCCTGCCCGGGCCTCGGACACCGCGAGGCCGGTGTGGGCACTGAGAGGGGCGCAGAGAACCCCAGGCGGCGCCCAGGGCGCGTGCGAGATCCTGAGTGGTGGGGGGGGTACGATGATCGGCACCGATCATTTTAATCCACAGTCACGGAAGAAAATGTGAAGAACTCAAACTTGTAAATAAAGCGGGAAATCAGGCACAAGTCTACCGTGTAAAGCACTTCCAGGCTACCTGAGTTTAATTTTATTTCCAGTTTCTTCTACACGTAGTTTTCGCTCAGCTTTTCTGTGGCTATGGTCGCACTGTAAATATAAATGTGTATATACTGACACTGACGTTGGTAGCCGGGGTTTTCCACTTTATAACACACTCTTTGGGATGTTATAGGATGCTGGTAAACAGTCAGGACCTGGTGCTCTGCCGGTTTCCTTAACCGCATCCCTGCTTTGGACGTCATCTGGAACGTTTCACTATTATCAGGAAAGCCCCCGCCATGAGCATCATGTTTGCATAAGGGGTCTGATCCAAGTTGAGAATCATTTGCTTGATATAAACATCTCAAATGAAACTGGCAGGTGAAGGAAAGGTAAGAACATTTTCAGGGTCCCGACAAATATTAGTAAAATATTTTAAACGAGCGATCGGAATTTATACCCCAGCCAGGGGTATAAATAAACCCCGAGACCGTGGACCCCACCATCTCTCATCAGCGGTTCCTTCTTCCCACCTCTGCTCACTGGAAGGTACAAACAGCTCAGTACAATGAGGCAGAGTTTGCATTTTTTGATGCTCTGGTGAAGTTTGACTTTTCTCCCACAGGTGCCTTTGTGGCTGTGGATACACTGAGTTCCCAGGGGGAGCCGTGAGGCGTGGGAAGCGGGGCGCGGAGGGGGTGAGTTCTCATCCCCCGGGAGCGGGGCTCTCCTTGTTGGGATTTCAGACACCTGCGCCTCCCACTACAAGCACCCCTCGGGCAGAGCCCAGGCCTCCCAGCAGGCTCGGGATGTGTGCCCGGCCAGCCCAGTCACCCATTACCCTGAGGAAACACATAAGAAACTCAGCAGCCCAAATCACAGCCATCCAGATACGTCTGTCGAAATCCACACGCACGTGCACGCACTCCCCAAACGGTCTGGCTAGCAACCTGTGCAGGCCCACATGGGTCCCTCTGTAATCACTAGGCGACGGCGCTGCGTCTGCCCCTCCCGTCTAGTACCTGGCACGTACGAGAACTGAGTGCTGCTGTGGAAGGCCCCTGACAGAGCCCTGGGTCCCCAGTGTCCAGGGATGGGGGGTTGGGGGGGTAGAATGCTCAACTGAATGAAGGACTAGGTTAAAATTCTCCCAAGTCTCTATCAACCCAGTTACCTGAAGAAACGACTGAGTCTCTCCTTTGTCATGTTTGTGCTGGGATTACAAGATGCAGAATTAGGGGTGCGGGCCCAGAACGTTGTAAGCTGTACAGAAATCAGGGAGCTGCATGAACACTGTAGCTATACCTTGTTGCAGTCTCTCTGTTGGTCTCATGGGGCTATAAGCGCTGAGGACGGGCCTAAAAATGTCCTGAGCCGCTTGAAAAGCTAAATGTACCATGAATATAAGATCACACAGATACGCATCACAATCTGAAGGCACCGGCGTCCCTACAAGTTGGTTGAGGTAGAACCCAAGTGTGAATCAACAGCAATTACTCAACTTGAACACGGGAGCAAAATTTTAAAAACGCTTAGATGATGCTTGACGTTCATTTACCACATTTTCTGAAATGCTTAACTTGTTTTTAAAAGCTTAGAGTATGTTAATGTATTGGTACCATGAACCTCTGTTTACTCCAAGGCAGTTAAGAGACTCAATTCAATACTAGAGCTGCCTGGGATAAAAGATGAACACCCCCAGCTGACACTGTTTACAGAGAAGATGAAGGCGGGAAGCCTGTCGGAGCAACGCCTCAAAGGCCTGATTCCTGTTAATCACTCTGTTGTCATTTTCCACGGGCTCTGCTGAATTCTCTTCACGCCAGCAGTCCTGGGCGAAGGTTTCTGTTTTGTTTTTGAGGAAATCTACTCTCCTAGCTGGAGGCGGGCCATTCTTTTGTCTGCAGCTGTGGAGCGAGATACGAAGCGGGAGCCTGCCCAGACCCGCTCCCTGTAGGTTGGCTTGAGGGTCCTTGAGCCCAATATCAAAAAGATGCTAAGAAAACACAGATTTCTAAATAGGGGTCCAACCCTGCACCTGGCACACAAGGCCTGTCATGGCGCTAGCTAACGTGCCACCGCCAACAAGCGCAGGTGAGAGGAACGTGGTTAAAAGGAGGACAGCTCAGATCCTGGCCTTTCTTCGGCTCGTCACTGGCGGCCTGTCGCCTATGGGATCCTGCTTCCCCGAGTGCTCCCGGGAAATCCAGATTTCAGTCTCTGTTACCATCCTCTGCGACAAGGAACCGGGGCTCTGGGACAGTAGCGGGTCTATGTTTGGGGCAGAAAAATCCAAAAGGACCTGCTGACAAAATGGAGGCCTTCAGAGGTCCCAGGGGCAGCTCCGAAAAGGCTGAGTGGAAGAGTCAGTTCAAAGGACAAGGGGCCAAGTGAGACCGAAAGGCACACTCTGACCACAGGCCATGCGCATAAGCAGAGCCTGCGAAGCCCCGCCCACGCGGACGCTCAGAAGCACACAGCACTAAACACGCCGCCAGAGCAGTCCCGGCGCCAGGCTGCTTCCAAACGGCGGTAGGGTGGAGGCTCCCGGGGGTCTGGGTCTGCTCTGACCCAAGCAGAGTCAGGGTCAAATGAGGTCACGGGCGCCAGAACTGACTGGAGGAAGGACAGACGGAGGAGACGGGAGGCCCTTGGCACAGGGGTGAGGAGGTGAGCCTTTCCCTTCCAGGGTCCCCTGCCTGTGGGGTGGCATCAGGGGGACAGCCTGGACGCTGCCCGAAGGCCTGGGCGTCGGCTCCTACCTTCAGGACAGCGCAGGACCAGCCCCGTGGGGAGTCCCAGCTGGACCCCGGTGTGCATGGCGCTCCTGCACCCGCCTTATCCCAGCCCAGCCCATCTCTGCCGCCCGCCTGTGCCCGCTGGCTCTCCACTGCTGCCAGGGCGATCGCGGACAGAGGCGGGGATGGCTGGACCTACGGGCGCCCTAAGAGATGCCTCACCCATCCCTCCCGTAGTTTCAGGGCCCTTTTGTTTCTGTTTCTTCACCGTGTGAACTGGAGAGTCCTAACCCGCCCAGGACTGTGAGGACCAACCAGGATGTCCCGCCACGCCGCAGCCTGGGGGTGGGGGACGGGACAGACGGGGACACGTTTCGTGATCAAGGCCGCCTCTGTGAGCCACATCCAAGACCCAGCTCGCTTCATACTTGATTAAAGGAAAAGCTTCACGCTTCAGTCGGGCGGAAAGAAAGTACAGAGGAGAAAACATATTCCTTCTGCACAGATTTCGTGAAAGAACTCAGACGCTCGGAGGGCTGCAGCTCTGTCTCCCGAGAAGCACAAGCCACAGAAGCAGCACTGTCAGTGCGATCAAGAGTGAGGGTGCTGATTACCAGACACGCACGCTCATCCCCCAAGTTCAGTACGTCCACAGACAGAGCAAAGATGCGACCTAACGCTTCAGGAGCGGCCAAGCCCACTGCCGTCCTGGGAACCCGAGAGCGAAGCGCCCGGCGACCTGGGGCAGGCCCGCTACACGTGACACCCGCGGAGCCGATCCCCTCCAGCGCCCCGCGGACAGGGGCAGGCTGGGCGGCAAGGACAAACAGTTCAAAGTGCCCATAAATCACAGCTCCCCGACAGCAAGCATGCCACCCAAGGCGGGGGGTCCTCTGTGCCCGCACACGCAGAGACCCCTGCCCACAGGGAGCCCTTGTCCCACTGCAACTTGACGACAGATAACTAAGCACCCATGGGATGAACGGGATTCAGATGCAGGCTGCAGGGGGGCCAGCGAAGTATTGAGAAGGGCGCGGGGGGTGACAAGGTTGGCACAGTCCCTGGGAACAGGACAACCAGCTGCCAGGTCCCAGCCACAAAGGGAACCAGAAGGACCCGATCCAGGCTTCAAAGCCTCTGGTTCTATACCACCCCCAGGAGGCCGCAGCCACCCAAGGAGGGCAGGCAGTTAGGTGCACAGAAGGAACCCCGATGCCCTGGGGCTGGAAGCCGTCGCCACAACTGTGCCACCACCTCCCGGCTCCTGTCCCTGCCTGTCACCCTCCTGCAGGAGCCCAGGACCCCTGGGCTGCCCACATGCCATCCCCTGCCACTTGAGGACACTGTCCCCAACCTGAGACACAGGACCAGCCCCCTCCAAATGCAGATGTGGGGTGCCCTTTCGGGGGCTGTCTGCCGCGATCAGGGGGCAAGGGATGGCCTGGGTCTCCCACCTCCAATCCAACCTCCACAAGGGCCCCTTCTTCAAACGGACCCGCCCGGGGCCTTTGTCAGGGAGGCTTTCCCAGAGCATCACTGGCCGGTGGCTGTCCCTTTCCTCAGGGAGGCAGGCCTCTGGGCAACAGCAAGCGGCATGTGGGGCCCGGCAGAGCCTCCTCCCTCTCCCGTGCAGGACGGACCCCACCGGGAACTGACTGCTCGCCCCCGTCCCAGGATCCCTATGGAGCTCACGCCCCAGCCCGGCTGGGTCCACATTCAAGGGGCTACTCTGGCCTCCAGCTGTTGGTCTCTGTTTATCTTCCAGGCCAATCCTGTTCCCGGCTCGTCGGCGACAGAGAGCACGTAAATCTACGATCACGGAGAACGGAGGGTGTTCCCCACGGGAGGCTCATCTGAAAGTGAGGAGAGATGCCTCTGCCAGAGCCCCTTGGTCCCCTAGTCGCACCACTCGGCCCCTCGCCGTCCGTGTGCACACGCGGCCTCACCGACGTAACACCCACCTAGGCTGCAGACAGCAGCTTCCACGTGCTTTCCCAACATCACCACCTTAGGGCGGGACCAGACATTGGATACACCCCAGCTCATGTCCGTCATCTAAGGGGTGGCCAGGCTGACCCCCGAGAGGGGCCTTCTGTCTGCTTATTCCAGGGAAGCGTTCTTTCTAACAGCGCGTTTATTACAAAGCACGATGCTTGAAAACAACTTGGCGGATACAGAGTACATAAAAGAAGGGCAAAGCACCCGGAAACGCACGACGCGGCGGCCGCTGACATCCCGGTATAGTTCACTGCATTACAATTTAGCCCGTAACACTCGTTCACACACACATTGCTTTAATAAACCAGAACTGAGACTAGATATGAAGCGTTATGTCTTACTACTTCTGTTTACACCCTGGTCATTCTCACATACTGAGAACGCGTGAAAATCACAGCTGGCTTCCACGTCCTCTGTGGCTGGACGTCTGGGTTCACCCGGAGCCTCCACAAGGACAGAGGCCTCTACGATGAACGCCCAGCCCCGATCCTCGTGCCCTCCCGTCTCCTCCAGACAAGGAGGCGTCCAAGCCTTTCAATTGCTCCCAGTGCTTTCCAGAAAGCCTGGAATCTTTCACCAAAAGATTACAGGGTGTCAATCACACCTCACCTGAAAAGCACAGAGGGTTATCTTTTTTAATCTTTGCTAATTTGATAGACAAAAATAGAACCACGTTATCGGTTCAATTTGCATTTTCATTACTTGGGACGCTAGACTTTTTTTCAGTTTATGATTCATTCGTGGTTCCTACTTTGCAGCATCGCCGCTTATTTCCAAGCAGAATTTTTTCAACTATATGTTTGCTTTTCACAGACGTAAGAAATGGTTCGTAAGGATAAACACTGTCACAAAAAACCCCACAGGCAAGGAGAGAAGTGCAGGTTGCTGTGAGAATGTAAACACCACCGTGGGCGGCATAGAATGCTTACGGCGCCACCAAGCAAAGCAAACATTTCTGGTCAGTTTGAAGCCACCTTTCCACACAGGGATGAAAGATAACTAAAACCATGGTACCATTCTGGGGTGGCGAGAAAGTAATCTACTTTGATGGACCTTTCTTATCCAATTCAACATCAGTGTATTTTTAATCAAATATATCAATATGTACTAATTAACCCGGCTTGGGGTGAGTGGTTAACCAACTGCTTCAATAATAAATCAAAAAATCATAATTGGTATATTAACTTTTCACAAGTAACATACCATGTAACAGCAGACTGAATATTATATCACCACCAATTACGCCACAACGTACTCCACGGCCCATCCCTCACACTGTTATTAGACTCATAAAATATGCTTCCAAAATAAGAAAAGATAGCTGTCAAGACCTGCGTCTTAATACTCAAGTATTAAACTTTCCTAATCATCAATCAGTTTAATTGCTCCTGACAAGGGTTATAAGTAACACTTTGTGGTTCAATAGAACACTACAAGGATAACCCCTTCACCCCCGGAGCTGATCAGAAACTCCTCCCTGGATATTCCAATAGCATCTACTTATCCTTCACTGGGATACTGTCGGTTACATTTCAATTGGATGTAACATTCTGAAGCATTTTGCTAATTTATGCCAAAGATGTTAAGAAATCATTGTATTAATTGCTCACTATTATTTTCAATTAGATCCCTAAGGGGCAGATGACCCGTTCCACTTAGTCCAAACCAGCAGCTGAATGAAGACATTACCGTGTCCAGTTGCTGAGAATTGCGTCCCCTCCTCCAACCCATTGGCTCTGTGTCCTGAGCTCTGGCCCTCAGCCCAGAGCCTGGGCTGCAACAGAGGCAGAGACGAGAGACAGCCGCTACCTTCAAGGGACTTAACACTGAGGGAGGATACAGGAAAAGGCAGGACTCAAGACTGACTCTGGGGTTTTCCACCAATGCCACGTGCCAGGCCACATGTGACAGCGTGTCATCCATCTGCACACCACCCTGCTCTCGTGGCGTTAATACCATGGGTGGGGCAGTGCTCCGCGAGCCTGGGGGACTCACTGGACGCCGGGGTGGGCGTGCTGTCTATTAAATGCACTCACACAGGCCTTTTCGCCTCCTCTGGAATAACTATCACCGCTGTAATCAAGCAGGTGTGGAGAAATCTGTGTTACTGTTGGTCTTTCCTGGTGAAGTGTAGGCTTGAAAGCCGCAGGAGTGATACCCCACACAAAGGCACCAAAGAGGTGCCTGAGACACGCTGGCTGAAGACCGGATGGTCAGCTGGCCTCCCAGGGCCCGAGTGGAAAGAGAGGCACACGGCATGCTAGCATCCAAGGAGGGGAAAGTCCATCCTGCTGGAGAAGGAGGTTTAAGATGGCTTCGTGGAAGAGGGAGTCTTGGATGATAAATAAGCAAAGTTTCCAAACTGAACACATCCAGCCACCTCACTCCCCTGACGGAAATTACTCTCCCACAGCTCCCCAGGGCCCCACAATAAACCCAGGCCCACTGGCCTGGCCCCCAGGGCTCTCCACGGAGCCTCCGGGCGGCCGCTCTGGATCTGACCCTGCCAGCCACCAACAAGACCCCTCGTGTGGCTGCAGGGTCCCAGGGCCTCGCCCCACCGGGCCTCCCATGCCCTGCCCTCCTCCCTGATGTCCTCCTAGGCTGGCCGCCCTGCCCACCGCTCAGGGCCGCAGCAAACACACCACGTCTGTCACAGTCAGGGACTGCCCTGTGACCCGCGCCCCAGCAGCATGGACCTCAGGGCTCCCTAGGGCCCAGGCTCAGGGCTCAGCGCAGAGGAGGCTCCCGCAAACGCTCACGGGCCCGGCAGCAGGCAGACGCGCATCAAGTGCTCCCCCGGGGCCGTGTGGTTCATAACATGTTTTCTGTTAAATGCTGTCTTTGGGTTTTTGTTGTTTTCGTTTCTCAGAAATGGGGTTTCACCCGAAGGAAGTAGGCTGACCGAGGCCTACGGGCCAGTACAACCATGGGGCGGGTTCTCAGAATGGCAGGTGGAAGCGGGTGGGCAGAAGTCAGGCTGTGGCGGCGAGTCGGGGTCGTGGGGGGCTCTGCGTCTGAACAAGGGAGTGGTACGCTCAGAGACGGCACCATTCAGGCTGCGCTCTGGGAGGATGAGCTGCAGTGACAGCCAGTCGAGGGGGAATGTGAGGCTGAGCACGGGAGTGCATGCCTTGAGCCACAATCCTTGGCCTTGAACAAGGAAAGAGATGTGGCTTCTCATCTGGGCGAAGCCTCAGTTCACTGATTTAACTGATGTGCACCGAGGCAACCCAACCAGGAGAAAGATCCACCTGCTGACCCAGCACAAGGCGCTACGCAGCTCGCAGGTCACATATCACATTACTTCATCCTGACCCAGAGCCAGCAGCAGGCAGCTACTCACCTGTCTCAGAGGTGAGAAATCAAACCCAGCAAGGCCACAGCCTGTGCACAGCTGAGCAGGATGGAGCTCGGGCCTCTCTGCCCGGCTCCAACGCCCGTGTCCATCCCTGCATGGAGATGGCATTTTAACTAGACTAGGATGATGGACTCGGTTAACTGCCAGGGAATTTTACCAAATCCTAAGAAGGGGAACAAAAATAATAACTATAGCAGACTTTCCATAGAAACCACGCAGGACAAAAGGCAATGCAATGATGTCGTTAAAGTACTAAAAGAAAAAAGCTGTCAACCCAGGTTTCTATACTCAGTGAAAAACACTTCTTCAGACAAAGAAAAGCTGCCCTGCACGAAATGCTAAAGAAGGCTCTTCTGGCAGAAAGAATAGGATACAAGGGGGAAATACAGATCTCCACAAAGAAATGAAGATGACAGGTAATGGTAAATGAAGGCAAACAGAAAAGGTATTTTCCCTTTTATAATTTCTTCAAAAGATACTTGACAAGAGCACACAAGTCACAAAGATCTTGGCTTCTAATACCGTTCTCCAATCAAAGGGACTGGGCTCCTTGGAGAAATGGACACAGAGACACAGATACACACACACACAAAGGCGCGCGTGCGCACACACACACAATAATGCGGGTATGTCACAGGGACCCAGGCACCAACTAAAACAGAGCCAATGGCCAAAGCTGAAATATTCCAAACAACAAAAGATAATGCAGACTCACTCCCTCCTGCGAGAGCACCAGAATCACAAGTAGCTGCTGAACAATCATCGACAGGAAGACACTGGAACTCACCAAAAAAGATACCCCACATCCAAAGACAAAGGAGAAGCCACAATGAGACGGTAGGAGGGGCGCAATCACAATAAAATCAAATCCTGTAACTGCTGGGTGGGTGACTCACAAACTGGAGAACACTTATACCACAGAAGTCCACCCACTGGAGTGAAGGTTCTGAGCCCCACATCAGGCTTCCCAACCTGGAGGTCTGGCAATGGGAGGAGGAATTCCTAGAGAATCAGACTTTGAAGCCTGGTTGGATTTGACTGCAGGACTTTGACAGGACTGGGGTAAACAGAGACTCCACTCTTGGAGGGCACACACAAACTAGTGTGCACACTGGGACCCAGGGGAAGGGGCAGTGACCCCATAGGAGACTGAATCAGACCTACCTGCTAGTGCTGGAGGGTCTCCTGCAAAGGTGGGGGGTGGCTGTGCCTCACTGTGAGGACAAGGAAGTTCTGGAAAGTACTTCCTGGCAACAGAAGTTCTGGGAAGTACTCCTTGGCATGAGCCCTCCCAGAGTCCGCCATTAGCCCCACCAAAGAGCCCAGGTAGGCTCCAGAGTTGGGTCGCCTCAGGCCAAACAACCAACAGGGAGGGAACCCAGCCCCATCCATCAGGAGACAAGCGGATTAGAGTTTTACTGAGCTCTGCCCACCTGAGCAACACCCAGCTCTACCCACCACCAGTCCCTCCCATCAGGAAGTTTGCACAAGCCTCTTAGATAGTCTCGTCCACCAGAGGGCAGACAGCAGAAGCAAGAAGAACTACAATCCTGGAGCCTGTGGAACAAAAACCACATTCACAGAAAGACAGACAAGATGAAAAGGGCTATGTACCAGATGAAGGAACAAGATAAAACCCCAGGAAAACAACTAAATGAAGTGGAGATAGGCAACCTTCCAGAAAAAGAACTCAGAATAATAATAGTGAAGATGATCCAGGACCTCAGAAAAAGAATGGAGGCAAAGATCGAGAAGATGCAAGAAATGTTTAACAAAGACCTAGAAGAATTAAAGAACAAACACCTAGAAGAATTAAAGAACAAACAAACAGAGATGAACTACACAATAACTGAAATGAAAAATACCCTAGAAGGAATCAATAGCAGAATAACTGAGGCAGAAGAAAGGATAAGTGACCTGGAAGATAGAATGGTGGAATTCACTGCCGTGGAACAGAATGAAGAAAAACGAATGAAAAGACATGAAGACAGCCTAAGAGACCTCTGGGACAACACTAAACACAACAACATTTGCATTATAGGGGTCCCAGAAGGAGAAGAGAGAGAGAAAGGACCTGAGAAAATATTTGAAGAGATTATAGTCAAAAACTTCCCTAACATGGGAAAGGAAATAGTCATCCAAGTCCACGAAATGCAGAGAGTCCCAGGCAGGATAAACCCAAGGAGAAACATGCCGAGACACATAGTAAGCAAACTGACAAAAATTAAAGGCGAAGAAAAATTACTGAAAGCAGCAAGGGAAAAACAACAAATAACATACAAGGGAACTCCCATAAGGTTAACAGCTGATTTCTCAGCAGAAACTCTACAAGCCAGAAGGGAATGGCATGACCTATTTAAAGTGATGAAAGGGAAGAACCTACAACCAAGATTATTCTACCCAGCAAGGAACTCATTCAGATTCAATAGAGATATCAAAAGCTTCACAGACAAGCAAAAGCTAAGAGAATTCAGCACCACCAAACCAGCTCTACAACAAATGCTAAAGGAACTTCTCTAAGTGGGAAACACAAGAGAAGAAAAGGACCTTCAAAAACAAACCCATAACAATTAAGAAAATGGTCATAGGAACATACATATCAATAATTACCTTAAACGTGAATGGATTAAATGCTCCAACCAAAAGACACAGGCTCGCTGAATGGATACAAAAACAAGACCCATATATATGCTGTCTACAAGAGACCCACTTCAGACCTAGGGACACATACAGACTGAAAGTGAAGGGATGGAAAAAGATATTCCATGCAAAAGGAAACCAAAAAGAAGCTGGAGTAGCAACACTTATATCAGATAAAATAGACTTTAAAATAAAGAGTGTTACAAGAGACAAGGAAGGACACTACATAATGATCAAGGGTTCAATCCAAGAAGAAGATATAACAATTATAAATATATATGCACCCAACATAGGAGCACCTCAATACATAAGGCATCTGCTAACAGCTATAAAAGAGGAAACTGACAATAACACAATAATAGTGGGGCACTTTAACATCTCACTTACACCAATGGACAGATCATCCAAAATGAAAACTAATAAGGAAACACAAGCTTTAAATGACACAACAGACCAGATAGATTTAATTGATATTTATAGGACATTCCATCCAAAAACAGCAGATTATACTTTCTTCTCAAGTGCACATGGAACATTCTCTAGGATAGATCACATCTTGGGTCACAAATCAAGCCTCAGTAAATTTAAGAAAACTGAAATCATATCAAGCATCTTTTCTGACCACAACGCTCTGAGATTAAAAATCAACCAGAGGGAAAAAAACGTAAAAAACACAAACACATGGAGGCTAAACAATACGTTACTAAATAACCAAGAGATCACTGAGGAAATCAAAAAATACCTAGAGACAAATGACAACGAAATACGACAATCCAAAACCTATGGGATGCTGCAAAAGCAGTTCTAAGAGGGAAGTTTATAGCAATGCAAGCCTACCTCAAGAAACAAGAAAAAACTCAAATAAACAATCTAACCTTACACCTAAAGGAACTAGATAAAGAAGAACAAACAAAACCCAAAGGGAGTAGAAGGAAAGAAATCATAAAGATCAGAGCAGAAATAAATGAAATAGAAACAAAGAAAACAACAGCAAAGATCAATAAAACTAAGAGCTGGTTCTTTGAGAAGATAAACAAAACTGATAAACTTTTAGCCAGACTCATCAAGAAAAAGAGGGAGAGAACTCAAATCAATTAAATTAGAAATGAAAAAGGAGAAGTTACAACAGACACCGCAGAAATACAAAGCATCCTAAGAGACTACTACAAGCAACTCTATGCCAATAAAATGGACAACCTGGAAGAAATGGACAAATCCTTAGAAAGGTATAACTTTCCAAGACTGAACCAGGAAGAAATAGAAAATATGAACAGACCAATCACAAGCAATGAAATTGAAACTGTAATTAAAAATCTTTCAACAAACAAAAGTCCAGGACCAGAGGGCTTCATGGGTGAATCCTATCAAACATTTAGAGACGAACTAACACCCATCCTTCTCAAGCTCTTCCAAAAAATGGCAGAGGAAGGAACACTCCCAAACTCATTCTATGAGGCCACCATCAGCCTGATACCAAAACACGACAAAGATACTACAAAAAAAGAAAATTACAGACCAATATCACTGGTGAATATAGATGCAAAAATCCTCAACAAAATACTAACAATCAGAATCCAACAACACGTTAAAAGGATCATACACCATGATCAAGTGGGATTTATCCCAGGGATGCAAGGATTCTTCAATATACACAAATCAATCAATGTTATACACCATATTAACAAACTGAAGAATAAAAACCATATGATCGGGGCTTCCCTGGTGGCACAGTGGTTGAGAGTCCGCCTGCTGATGCAGGGGACACGGGTTCGTGCCCCGGTCCAGGAAGATCCCACATGCCATGGAGCGGCTGGATCCATAAGCCATGGCCGCTGAGCCTGCGTGTCTGGACCCTGTGCTCCGCAACGGGAGAGGCCACAACAGTGAGAGGCCCCCATACCTCAAAAAAAAAAAAAAAAAAAAATGATCATCTCAATAGATGCAGAAAAAGCTTTTGACCAAATTCAACACTCCGCAAAGTGGGCATAGAGAGAAACTACCTCAACATAATAAAGGCCATATACGACAAACCCACAGCCAACAACATTTTCAGTGTTGAAAAACTGAAAGCATTTCCCCTAAGATCAGAAACAAGACAAGGATGTCCACTCTCTCCACTATTATTCAACAGAGTTTTGGAAGTCCTAGCCACAGCAATCAGAGAAGAAAAAGAAATAAAAGGAATTCAAATTGGAAAAGAGGAAGTAAAACTGTCACAGTTTGCAAATGACATGATACTATACATAGAGCATCCTAAAGACCCCACTAGAAAACTACTAGAGCTAATCTATGAATTTGGTAAAGTTGCAGGATACAAAATTAATGCACAGAAATCTCTTGCATTCCTAAACACGAATGATGAAAAATCAGAAAGAGAAATTAAGGAAACACTCCCATTTACCCTTGCAATAAAAAGAATAAAATACCTAGGAATAATCTTACCTGGGGAGACAAAAGACTTGTATGCAGAAAACTATAAGACACTTACGAAAGAAATTAAAGATGATACCAACAGATGGAGAGGAATACCATGTTCTTGGATTGGAAGATCAATATTGTGAAAATGACTATACTACCCACAGCAATCTACAGATTCAATGCAATCCCTATCAAATTACCAATGGCATTTTTTACAGAACTAGAACAAAAAATCTTAAAATTTGTATGGAGACACAAAAGACCCTGAATAGCCAAAGCAGTCTTGAGGGAAAAAAATGGAGTTGGAGGAATCAGACTCCCTGACTTCAGACTATACTACAAAGCTACAGTAATCAAGACAATATAGTACGGGCACAAAAGCAGAAATGTAGATCAATGGCACAGGATAGAAAGCCCAGAGATAAACCCACACACTCATGGTCAACTAATCTATGACAAAGGAGGCAAGGATATACAATGGAGAAAAAACAGTCTCTTCAATAAGTGGTGCTGGGAAAACTGGACAGCTACATGTAAAAGAATGATTTTAGAACACTCTCTAACACCATACACAAAAATAAACTCAAAATGGATTAGAGACCTAAATGTAAGACTGGACACTATAAAACTCTTAGAGGAAAACATAGGAAGAACACTCTTTGACATAAATCACAGCAAGATATTTTTTGATCCACCTCCTAGAGGAATGGAAATAAAAACAGAAATAAACAACTGGGACCTAATGAAACTTAAAAGCTTTTGCACAGCAAAGGAAACCATAAACAAGACGAAAAGACAACCCTCAGAATGGCAGAAAATATTTGCAAATGAATCAGCAGACAAAGGATTACTCTCTAAAATATATAAACAGCTCATGCAGCTCAATATTAAAGAAACAAACAACCCAATCCAAAAATGGGCAGAAGACCTAAATAGACATTTCTCCAAAGAAGACATATAGATGGCCAAGAGGCACATGAAAAGCTGCTCAACGTCACTAATTATTAGAGAAATGCAAATCAAAACTACAATGAGGGGGCTTCCCTGGTTGCACAGTGGTTGAGAGTCCACCTGCCAATGCAGGGGACATGGGTTCGTGCCCCGGTCCGGGAAGATCCCACATGCCGCAGAGTGGCTGGGCCCGTGAGCCACGGCCGCTGAGCCTGCGCGTCCAGAGCCTGTGCTCCGCAACGGGAGAGGCCACAATGGTGAGAGGCCCGCATACTGCAAAAAAAAACAAACAAACAAACTACAATGAGGTATCACCTCACACCAGTTAGAATGGGCATCATCAGAAAATCTAGAAACAACAAATGCTGGAGAGGGTGTGGAGAAAAGGGAACCCTGTTGCCCTGTTGGTGGGAATGTAAATTGATACAGCCACTATGGAGAACAGTATGGAGGTTCCTTAAAAAACTAAAAATAGAATTACCATATGACCCAGCAATCCGACTACTGGACATATACCCTGAGAAAACCATAATTCAAAAAGACACATGCACCCCAATGTTCACTGCCGCACTATTTACAATAGCCAGGTCATAAAAGCAACCTAAATGCCCATCGACAGACGAATGGATAAAGAAGATGTGGTATACATCTATACAATGGAATATTACTCAGCCATAAAAAGGAACGAAATTGGGTCATTTGTAGAGACGTGGATGGATCAAGAGACTGTCATACAGAGTGAAGTAAGTCAGAGAAAAACAAATATCGTATATTAATGCATATATGTAGAACGTGAAAAAATGGTACAGATGAACCATTCTGCAGGGCAGAAATAGAGACACAGATGTAGAGAACAAACGTATGGACACCAAGGCGGGAAAGTGGAGGGGGCAGGTGGGGAGGGTGTGATGAATTGGGAAATTGGGATTGACATATATACACTAATATGTATAAAATGGATAACTAATAAGAACCTGCTGTATAAAAAAATAAATAAAATTCAAAAACAAATAATAATGCAGTACCATCACACTATAACCCAAAATGTAAAATAAATATCTATGCAACCATACTGATATAAATGATTGAATAAATTAATAGGGAAAACAGACAAATCTTTCATGCAGAAGAATCCCAATTAATTTATGTAGAGACCCACCTTGAAGGAGGTAGGGCATAACTGCCACCCCTTACGTTTGGGCACATCGTGACTTCCTTCCAAAGAGGACAGGAAGGAAAGGAGAGGAAAAAAAGAGGAACTTTGCAGAGGAGAAACCTGATGAATACACCTCGGCCAGGTGATCAAGGTCAGCACCAAAGGTGATCACCCCTGTCACCGCATGCACCCTGATGTGATGACACAGCACTTGCTCCTTTGTGCTCCCTCCCCAAACCCACAAGCCCAGTCTGACTGCAAGAAAAACATCAGGCAAACCCAACTTTAGGAACACTCTACAAAATAACCTGGCAAGTACTCAAACCATCAAGGTCATTAAAACAAGGGAAATCTGAGAAAATGTCACAGCCAAGAGGAGCTTACGGAGACACGACGGTTAAATGTCATGTGGTGACCTGCACGGCGTCCTGGAGCAGAAAACGGTCATTAGTAAAAACTAAATATAGGTCATAATAATCTATCAATATTGATTCCTTAGTTGAGATGAATGTCCCAATGTAAGAGAGGGGGGAGGACCTGGGCAGCAAGACCAGGAGGGGTCGTCCTGAAGCCAGCCAAGGAGAAAGCTCTAGAGGCAGGAGTGGCTGCAGGTGGACACAGACGTGCTCTGGCCGCACCGGCCATGGACACCACCACCCTGTGCCGTGCGGCTCAGCAGAACACTCTTAATTTCAAAACTAATAACAGGGACTTCCCTGGCGGTCCAGCAGTTAAGACTTCACCTTCCATTGCAGGAGGTGCAGGTTCGATCCCTGGTCGGGGAGCTAAGATCCCACATGCCTCATGGCCAAAAAACCAAAACATAAAACAGAAGCAATACTGTAACAAATTCAATAAAGACTTTAAAAATGGTCCACATCAAAAAAAAATCTTAAAAAAAATAAAATAAAATAACAAATAATAAAGGGCCACCTCTCGCCGACTTCTGCTCTTAATGCAGTAATTGGTCCAGCTCCAATAAGCTAAATGGAATACCCCGGGAGATGAAAGGAGAGGGGCACCGCTGTCCCCCATTTCTCTGCAGACAGCACAGCCTCCAGACTCACCACCTTGTACATCCACAGGGACTGGAGTGCCAGAGCGACTAAAAGAGAGACATTTCCCACTAAATAAAGCTCCGCATCTGAGCCTTCTGCTTAAGTAGCACAAATTCCAGTGGTTATAAATCAGGTTTATGAATTTTGCATGCATCTGGGAAAAAACCCTCAGTGCCCACTGGGCTGCTCACCCACCACACATCTCTGCCGTAACTGGACAGCTGACAAAAGGCCCTCGGCCCTGAGGACGCACTATCACAAGTCAAGCTCCACGGGCTCACAACCAGCAGGAAGGGCTGCTGCCCCGACCCCACGTGAAATCCAACCCTGTTGATCCAGGCGGCCAATTGCTCTTTTAGTCCAACTGCACCAACTGTGTATTTTCCATACTCACTGCCCTGGGCAATGCTGCACACCCTTGATTATTCTTTGGAAATACATAATACATGAATCACGAAACCAATTGTGAAGGCCCCAAATTAGACACTGCTGACCAGCCCCAGAAAACGCTACCATTTTAGAAAGTTCTTCTGAACTAGTTTTGTGTTTTATTGGCAAAATGGTGTATTATTATTGCAATCATGATTTAAATATAAATACCATTAGAGCTATAATAATAATGCACATGTACTTTGTGATTTTATTTCAAAGACTTCACACCACTATATATATAACTCAATCATTAGCCTCCCAGCAAGAGCAAAGGCTGAAAGGAGGTTCACACACTTCTCACGACAAAACCATATCCTGGATGTGTGCAAGGAACGTCAGCCAGCAGAAAGCTCTGGAGAGAAAGAACAACAGAACCGCAACCCCAGTTGTAACCCTGAGAGAAACGAAGCAGAACTCCTGAGGGCGGAGTTTTCACATACACAAGCATCTAGAAGATGCAAGGATGCATCTCTCCTTTGTCAGTACCCACGTCAACATCCATCCATCATTTGTGCCTGTCTGCAATGACTCTTTTAGTGGATAAAAGATGCACCACTCTCGTCTCAGGGGTCCTGGGACTTCCCGCCTCGGGTCCCCAAGCCCTTACTGGAAATGCAGACCGGGAAGCTCAGAGGACAGGGCCGGCTCTGATCTCGGGCAGGAAAGTGAGAGGCAGCATTCCAAGAAGCCAGGGCCGTGGCCACCTGCCCTGGAGAAGAGGCCTGCATTTCACACTGGACGCCAAGACCAGGAAAAGGGCCCAAATCAACTGCTCCCCAGGAAGGAGAAAGCAAAGACCAGCGGTGTCTGACACGAGAGGGGCACTGGGGTGTCTAACAGACAACACACACGACACACGCCCGAGACCGGGGTCCTGGTCCGTCTCCGTGGCCTTCTCTGGAAGAGGCGACTCCATCCCCTCCCATTAGTGAGGGAAAACCTCAGGGTCATCCTTAACCTCTCCCTCTCACCTCCATCCAATCTCAGCAAACCCTTCAAACCAGTCAGATGCAACCCCAGCTCGCCGCCACCTGGCTCTGAGCCCACGCCATCGCCTCCCCTCGGATTCGGTCAACAACCTAACTGGCCTCCCTGACTTCCACCCAGCTTCTCCCCGCGCCCCGTCCCCTGCATGTGTCCCAAGCCACCTTTCACAGGCGACGGCACGTTAACCCTCTGCTGAAAAGCCTCTCTCTTCCAGATCAAAGGCCAACATCCTTCCAAGGGCTCACGTGTCCTATGGGACCCGGGCCATCACCGCTTGGGTGTCACTTCTCTGATGTCCACAAGAGCCTCTGCTTGGGCCCTCGGGCTGGCTGGGCCTCAGGGCCACCCGAGAGGGTTCACCCTCACTCAGAACGTCCGGTGAGATGCCTGTGTCTCACATAGAGGGCACGCTCTATAAAGAGCTCTAGCTTCACCCCTCACTGAGGCTGACAGATGTGTGGGGAAGAGAACCCCAGGCAAAAGGCTCCCAGCTCATGGTCCTTCCGGGGCGCCTGCTCCCTCAGGGAACCGTGCATAACTGCTCACGTGACCGAAACAGTGTGACCTGCCTCTGCACGTGTGTGTGCACAGGCGTGTGTGTGCATGGCCGAGTGTGCATGTGTGTGCATGGGCATGTGTGCACGTGGGTGCGCATGTGTGCATGGGTGTGTGTGCACATGGGTGCGCGTGCACGTGTGTGCAGGTGGGTGTGCGTGTGCATGTCTTGGTGTTGGCCCAGCACGTGGGGCTGACTTTGCGTTAGTAGGCCTGGCTGTGACGCGCCTCCTGGGCTCTCTGCCTCGTGTCTGAGCACCTTTGCGTAGCAGCGTCTGGAGACGACCCTGCTTCCAGGTGGAAAGGCACGGTCTTCCCCGCTCTCACGGGGTCTCTGCGCAGCAGGGATGGGCTCAGTTTAAACAACCATTCTTGTTCCTTCTTGAGAAGCTGCAGCTTCTGCCCCACAGGGACGAAGACCACAGACAGGAGGCACTGCTGCGCCTGAGTCAACGTTTCCCCGACCGAGCGGGGCAGCAGCCACGGACACAGAACAGACTCCGACAAACGGCTATCGGCTAACACGTGACGGGAGTTAGAAATTCACAGCGAGGGGGAAATGAGCAAAGCCTGTGACTGTGACTGTGACCATGGCTGGTGGAGAGGGCCCACCCCAGGGCATGCAGCACGTGGGGAATCGTGAAGGACAGGACCAAGAATGGGGAATCGCAGAGTCGTGACCACATACGAAACCAACGCTCCCAGCAGGTTCCTGAGAGTTCATCAGATACAACTGACCCTGTCTGTCCACGTCCTGCTCTGGAACGGAACTGACCAAAACGGGGAAAAAGTATGGATGCCACCTCACTTGCCAATTTAAGAGCTAAAATGTATGTGAAAATCTTTTCTACTTAAAGAGCTTTCATTCCTTGTTTTCTCTCTGCCACCTAAAATGTTTTATTCGAGGGCAGGCGATTTGCGGTTTTTATTTGCTCAGCTGGGTCAATCTCTCCCGTTTGTCTCTGATGCTCTGGTCCTCCGGCCCAGCAGCCCTCCAAAGGCGTGTTTCCTAGACAACACCACATTTATGCAAGGGTACAAAGAGCAGCATACTTCATTCACGCCTGGCATTAAAAGGCAAGTTTATCAGGTGAGAGCAGGATTCTAAAAGCCCTGGTAATTTTTCCGCATCCCTCCTGAGAAGAAGCAGCTCAATAACCAGGTCCCCCGGTTAGCAACAGAACGGCAGGTAGCAGCCAAGTCACTGGAGAGAAGAGCCAGGCTGCTGCGGGGGGTGGCGGGGGGAAGGGGGGACAGAGGGAGCGGGGAGAGGTCGCACCCGCTAGAGTGGACACAGGAAGAAATCCAGGCCGTGCAACACAACAGTCACACGGGCAAATGGTGAACAACGCACGTGCCTCCCATAGGCCGGGACGGCGGGGGCCTGCAGGAGGCATCTGGGGGCCTGTCTCTGCAGCTTAGCTCTGTCTCTCAGAGCCAGCGGGGCCACGTCCTGCCACCATAAGAGCAGGAGGTGTGATCGCCCTGCAGGCCAGTGACGAGCTCAGAAGGTACCTCCCGACCCGGCCGGCACGCCGAGCCCACGACGTTGGAGGGAGGCCCCGGGCTCGCCCTGGGAGATGTGGTCATGCTGAAAACACTGTGCAGGGCGCTGACCGCGTGGATGAAGCACCTTCGTCCCAGAGTGAGACTGCCTGGGAAATCTCTCAACGCACCAAATGGGGCCCACGTGCCTGTCACCCTGAGGCCCTCCCTGTGCACCTACCGCAGTGGTGGCACCTTTGTCCTGGCATCCAACACCACCCCCTGCTCTCCACCAGGCTTTCTGCTCTCAAGCCCCATCTGCTCTGATCCCAGCGCTGCCCTGCAGATGAGAAGGCAGAGGGTCACCCCAGGCCCGTGGGCCTGAGCGGCAGAGGGAGGGCAACGCCCGGGCCCCTGCGTGTTGAGGACACCACCTCCCCTGCCCCCCACAGGCCACCGACCACACTGCCTCCGTGGGAGAAGCACAGTGTGTCCCGGCTGCTCCCCCTCCAGACAGAGCACGCTCTGCAGGCAAGGACGGGAACGTCGCTGGTGCCAAGCGCGGCCAGAATACAGTGGCGCGGGCAGGTGCCCATCACGTGGGCTGGACCAAGTGGGAGGCCGCTGCGATGCACGAGCTGATGCTGGCCTGCCTGGCAGAGAAATTGAGCTTCAATGCAGCTGCTGGGTCGATTCAACAAAAACACTCCAGCCCCTCATTTTCGGAAGCTGTGTTCACATCTCTAAGGCGCAAGGTAAGAAAGAAGGGTGCATACTAACACAGGGCCACTAACGAGACGGCTCTTCAATGCAGAGAGTTAGAATTACACAGAATGGCAGTGTTGCTTTGACTGTGATAAAGATCATTCCAAAGTACTTTAGGTCACACTTCTATACTGAGCAAAAAAGCAACGTCCAATCCGAAGTGTACAAAACATCACATCAGTCAGAAAGAGGACGCTCACTGCAACCAAGCGTGAGCTGTAGGCGCGTGGATGAGCCATCCGCTCCTCCGTGGCTCAGCTGCCCTTCTGTCCTCTACAGAAGGACGGGGCCCCAAACCCACACGAGGAAGCAGGAGGCAATGTTCATCAGTGAGGAGTCTGCACTGACAGAGGGGACCCCATGAACTCTGTCCCTACACAGGCCCACAGAGGAAGGGACAGAAGCATGAGGACACAGCGCCGGTGGCTGGGGCTTCTGATATCATCCATCTGGCTGCCCCTTTCCCCATACAAGAGAAAAGCCGTCCACACAGCAGAAGACAGCCGGGGGTTGATCCTGGCTCTGACAGTCAGTAGTTTAAAGACCTTGATCAACCTCTTTGTGCCTCAGTTTGCTGACCTGCAAAATGGGATGATAAGAGCATCAACCTCAGGGAGTAGTGATGTAATAATAAGGAAAGTTCTGTGAAAGCTCCTGGTACAAAGGAAGTTGGCTGCAGTGACTGCCACCACCAGCACCACTACCACCATCACCATCACCACCATCACCACCACCATCTTCAACACCATCACCATCACCACCACCATCATCATCACCACCACCACCATCATCACCACCAGCACCACTACCACCATCACCATCACCACCATCACCATCACCACCATCATCATCACCACCATCATCATCACCACCATCATCAACATCACCACTACCACCACCATCTTCACCACCATCACCACCACCACCATCTTCACCATCACCATCACCATCACCACAATCAACATCATCTTTGTCTCTCCAGCAGTAACTGCAGACTGAATATAATAAATTACCATTTATCCCTTCTGAAATTTAAACTATCTAAGAGCTAAGACCATGTCTTACACACCTAGGTATACCAAACACCTTCCACTGTGAGCGATTCTATAAAAAGTCTGTGGAATTGAAAGAAACTGCAAAGAGACCAGAAGATGGGGATTCTATTTTGACCTTTAAGAACCAAAGTCACAACCAACCCACAGATTCTGAAGAGGATCAGTTGCTCAAGCATAAAGTTGCAAAGTTAGAAGAGGTGACTTCTCATTTCAAATGTTTCCTTTAATCTCTCTCAAGCACAAGATGGCAGAAATTGAAATAACCTACTCTCTACAAACTTATATCTCTACCTTATAAGAAAAATCAACCTACACTTTCAGCTTTTGTGAATAAGAAAATAAATCAAATTTTTGCACCCAACTTTCCCTGAGAATACTTTTTCCTGTAAAAAAAATGAAAGTAATAATAATGAAAAGGAAAGTAGCTTCATTTTAAAATTTGAGACCAATTTCAGTCAAGTTATTATAGATTAGAAAACATCAAGTGAAAGAAAGGTTTATTATTTTTTAAAAGCAAGGCATATATAAACTTTAATGCTAGTAAAATAAATTTTAAAGTTCAAAAGATTTCTTAATGAATCCAATCAGCATCAAATATAATCCCACCACATTAAAAATAATAAGCACGGGGCTTCCCTGGTGGCGCAGTGGTTGAGAGTCCGCCTGCCGATGCAGGGGACACGGGTTTGTGCCCCGGTCCGGGAAGATCCCACATGCCACGGAGCGGCCAGGCCTGTGAGCCATGGCCGCTGAGCCTGCACGTCCAGAGCCTGTGCTCCACAACGGGAGAGGCCACAACAGTGAGAGGCCCGCGTACCGCAAAAAATAATAATAATAATAATAAGCACGTGAAAAGACACACAACATTATCAGTCATCAGGGAAATACAAATCAAAACCACAAGTTACCACTTCACACACACTAGGATGGCTAAAATAAAAAAGACACTAACAAGTGTAGACAAGGATGTGGGGAAATCAGAACACTTATGCACTGCTGGTGGGAATGGAAAATGCTGCAGCCCCTTTGGGAAAGAGTCTGTCAGTTCCTCTAAAAGTTAAACATGGAGATACCATATGACCCAGCAATTCTACTCCTAGGTATATAGCCAAGAGAACTGAAAACATGTCCACACAAAAAGACTTGTAAACAAATAATTACAGTGGCATTATTCATAACAGCCAAAAATGGAGGGAAAAAAATCCAAATGTCCACTAGCTGATGAATGGATAAACAGAAGGTGATCTACGCATACAATGAAATACTATTAAGCCTTAAAAGGGAATGAAGTTCTGACATACGCTACAGCTCAGATGTACCTCAAAAACATTATGCAAAGTGAAAGAAGCCAGTCACCAGACGTGTGAGCCTACTTATATGAAATGCTCAGCACAGGCAAATCCAGAGACACAAAGTAGAACACTGGTTGCCGGGGGCACTGGAGGAGCGGGTGATGTGGAATGACTGCCCGTTGGTACAGGGTTTCTTTCTGAGAGATGGAAATGTCCTGGAAGTAGTGTCATGGTTGCACAACTCTGAATACACTAAAAGCCACCGAATTATACCCACTAAAAGAGAGACAGGTACCTGCAGGTGGGCAGAACGTAGGTAGGCAGGCAGGTGGGTGAAGAAATTGATCACTTGACAGGTCAGACAGAAGACACAAGTAGGGATGGGAGAGTTGATTTCTTCTCCCCTTTTCGGTCCTGGCCAGCCAGCAGCACCCTCCCTTATCCTGTACTTACATCCTTGACAGTTGAACATTTAAAGCCGCAGCTACAGACCATTTCATCTTCTGAGCTGGTCTCTGCTCCAGCAGATAAACTGCAAAGTTGTGTCAGGTGGAGGGAAAACACAGTTGCTTTCTGCCCCTGGCGAAAACTGCTGGGGCAGATTCTGTAAAGTGGGCGACGAGGCTCATGAACTACATCACGATGGATGGTGGGGCGGATCAGATGATGGGGGCTGGGGGGAGGCTGGGAGCAGCGCAGGAGCCAAACCAGGAGCGGGCTGCTCCCTTCCGAGCCCGCCCCCATCACTATGGTAACTGCAATCAGCTCTCTCCCCTTCCTAAGGCTCTTGCTGTGACACCCGCGCAAGTCCTCTGGCTCCGGCTCAATGCCCTGTCCCCGCCACCACCGCCACTCAAGCTCACTTCCGTCGGTCCCAGGAGCACAACGCTCTTCCACCCACACTGCCGGGTGGACCGGCCTTTGCGGGCCTCTCTCTGCTTTCACCAGCCAAGCCACGCTAATCTTCATAACGAAATGCATTTCTCTCCTATCTGGCTCTGAAATGAGGTGACCGATGACAGATACTTCATCTCTTCCCCATAATTCACTCACCCTTAAGGAAAAGTTTCATAAGTAATTAAATTGATTTTCCCTGCTATTTGGGACACAGGTTTATTTAAGACAGCAAAGTAATAGAAAGCATGATTTCTCGGCACGGATGCCTTTGGGAGGCTGGCAGGCTAAGTGCTGGAGCAAGACGCACTCCCCTGGAATAACCTCCACAGACAGGGAGCCAAGCGTGCGGCCACCCTTCCTAATAGACGTGTGCTTGTATATATTAGATCCACAGGCACTTCCTGGATTCAAAAAGGCTCTTAAATATTAATGCAGTTTGAATCCTTCTTGAATATCATTCAATTCTTGTTACTGAAGCAAAAACTCAGACGTCTGACGTTAATGGCTTAGCTAAGCAGCTGGAAGAGTGTGGCCACTGTAGCCGTTTCTAACCACCCTCGGAAGAGTCCCTGAAACTTGCCCAAAGAAACAAACAACAGTGGTGAGGCTCGGGGCCTTCAGAAGTCAGTGAGACATCTCTATAAAGAATGGGAAAGGGCTTCCCTGGTGGCGCAGTGGTTGAGAGTCCGCCTGCCGATGCAGGGGACGCAGGTTCGTGCCCCGGTCCGGGAGGATCCCACATGCCGTGGAGCGGCTGGGCCCGTGAGCCATGGCCGCTGAGCCTGCACGTCCGGAGCCTGTGCTCCGCAACGGGAGAGGCCACAACAGTGAGAGGCCTGCGTACCGCAAAAAAAAGAATGGGAAAAACACCTAAAACAAAGGTAAAAGAAAAAAGCACAACAAAAAAGACGGCCCTGTTACTGATGTCTGCTGTGAACAGCACACAGGGCAGCCTGCATTCCAATCACCTCTTGCAGACACACCTGCTTTCAGCATTTCTCCATTTATATCCAAGTTCGGTCCACAAACATCTCCCCTTTTTGGCAAAGGGGGGATGGTCCACATTCTTGTCACGAAATCTTACGTGATGAAGTCCTTCCTGTTGAAGGACTAGGTGGATGAGAAACCACATTTCCTTCATGTCCTTAGAGCTACATCGTTCAGTCACTGATGCCTGAGTTTGAGAAAATTCATCTAAGACACCTTCGGCTGAAGACTCACAGTCTGCGATTCTGCTTAGACGATCAGTTTCGCCGTCATCATTAGCATCTAAAGAGCTGCCCTGCATCCCTCTGCGTGCATCTCCTAGTTCGTCTAATAATGAGGAAATGCCTTCCTCTGCCGATTTTCCTCTCCTTATCATTACGGGTGTAAAAAAATAAAAAAACCTAATTCTCTACTATATTCAATAAAAGCTTTTAAAAGAAAAGACTACAAAAATGTCTCCGGACTCTTTTTATACCTTCTTAAAAGATAACACAATCATTTGGGAAACACAATAAGAAAACTGAAGGATCACACAGAACGGATGGTTTATTTCTCAGTGACATTAGCCTTCTAGATGATTCCATCTTCCCATTCTTCCATCCTCTTATTATTTTAGTCCTTTTTTTTTTTTTTTTTTTTGTGCGGTACGCGGGCCTCTCACAGTTGTAGCCTCTCCCGTTGCGGAGCAACAGGTTCCGGACGCGCAGGCTCAGCGGCCATGGCTCACGGGCACAGCCGCTCCGCAGCATGTGGGATCTTCCCGGACCGGGGCACGAACCCGTGTCCCCTGCATCGGCAGGCGGACTCTCAACCACTGCGCCACCAGGGAAGCCCTAGTCCTTTTTTTTAACTGTAGTTAGGAATAATTGATGAGTAACAATAAAATAATACCTGGGATGACACAATAGCAAAATACTTTAAGACACAGAAAAAAAGTAAGATCATTATGATCTGACAATATATCTTAGATTTATAAAGAGGTCCAATGGACCTACATAGCAGCTGCAAGACAGAATGGGATTTTATTCTATTTTTCAAAACGAAGTAGATTTTCTCCTTGCTCTTTGAAGAATGGAATAAAAATCATCAACCCATACACATAGTCTGAAATACTCAAACAGGAAACTCAAAAACTAAAATTGGGTCGAATGGTCCTTGAGGGTTCAGAGGTTCACGCCGTTCCTCAAAACCAAGGACAACACAGGACACTCCAGCAGCCTGAACAACGCCCCTCATCCTCCTGGTGCGTCCCTCGAAGAGCCCTATCTGTCCCCGACCAGGAAGACCCCATGCTATGCTCGTGAGGGGTCAAACATTCATCCTGAGAACGGTTTTTCACTTCCGGTATCTGACAGGTCTAGCTAATCGGTCTGTGAGGAACGTCTGTCAGTCTGCTTTTTGGTCAGTAACGTTTTCACTTGGAGCTTAAAGCTGACGGTTCTTCAGGCCCAGTCAGAGGGGCTGGTGAGCACAGTCTTTGTCGGTCAGTTAGCGCTCAAGGCTACCTTCTGCCCCGCTGGCTTGTGTCCACGCCCACAAGAGGTCCGGGATCCAGGCCTGCTTCACACTCTGTTCTTCACCCAGGGACGCTTGACTGAGCCTGAGTGGCTGACCAACAGAACCTCGTCCAGACCCGACGGGAAGAGCCATAATCACCGTGAGTCCGTCTCATGCTCTGCCCGACTGGTGTCCACACCTCCGCCTGGCAGTGGAGGTCACCAGACGGGACCCAAAAGCCTGGCCTGGCCGCAGGCCATGGAAGAGCCATCCTCAGCAAGACTTCAAGCTGTCTGTGCAGGACTCGTGAAAGCCCCCGACCAGGGAGGCCGAGCAGGGCTGTGCCGCCCCCTGAGCCCGCCACAGCCACCTGACCGCCGGCAGCAGCTGCCCCGACGTCACCTGTGCTCGCCGCGCGAGGGACCCAGGGCTGGAATCGGGCCTGACTCGTGCTTCTTTGGAGAAAATGGTCGTGGAAAGAATGTCACTTGTTAGACTTGGCGATGGACACGAACAGCTCAGAGAGAGGAGCAGATAGGTGGTTGATTGGTCTTAGGCAGAAAATAAAGATTTCTGGAGGGAGGACGTGCAGGTAGCTGGAAACAATGGCCGCCACCAAACCACTCGTCTCCCAATATTTCCTCTCAAAACAATACAGAACCACCAAAAGGGAAAAATAAAACTACGCGGACACCATGGCCTCTCAGCTTGAAAACAAAGGCTGCCCACGCCTCAAAGTCACTGTCAGTGAAAAAGAGATCTCACCCCATCCTGGCTCACAACCTCTCCTCCCCCCACCTCCGGGGGGCTTTAGGATGTGGGGGGCAGGGAGGGGGCCACGGAAAGTGAAGGACAACCCCAGCAGGTGGGGGTCTCACCGATGCTGTCCGCCATCTGGGCTGCACGGACAGAACCCAACACAGAGAACAACCCCCTCTTTAAGAAGCTGTGACTCTCCACCAGTAGCTCTTGTAACACGCAGTACTACAGGAGGAATAAGCATGTGGCCTGTGTGTAAAGACGTATGTGTGTGTATGGATTTGTTAAATTAATATTAACAAAATAAAATTTGATCTGAAAAGGGTTTCTGTGATTTAACAACAACCTCTGATAAAAGGGAAACCTTTAAAGATGCTGAAAAACAAAGAGACAGGAATTGGTACGTGTATGTAAGAAACATTCTGCAAATTCCTGATTCTAACACAGTGAGATATAAAAATTCTAGAAGAAAGCTAAAGTTTGTGGGGAGAAAGGATGAGTGAGAGTCTTCAAATGTAAATGCAAAGCCTTCCATTCAGCCCACACCCCTCTGCAGGACTTTAATTATCACGTAGGGATTCTGAGTCCAGGCCCAGGAAATAGGGTCCACGACTTTGTGAAACACTACGCAAAGTGTGGGGCAGGGGTCTCTCTGGGCAGAGCACCCAGGGCCGCAGGCTCTGAGCACAGGCTCAGCCTCCGAGTTGCCCTTCACACGACTCGGGTGAAGTCAGGCGTTTCCGAAGGCCCTGGGCTGAACCGCTGAAGCTTCTGGATGTCAGATCATGTGGCATTTTACATTAGGAGGGTAAAGAGGGAAAGGATCCCACTGATGTATTTGTTAGCTTTGTCCTGTTAGCCAGAGCCAGGACCGCTTCAGCAATGACTGCAATTTAAAACAAGAAATGAAGAGAAACCATTTAAAAGAAAGGAAATAAATCAGGAAACAACAAACAACAGCCGTGACACTGCACTCCAGTGGAGAGGAAGCAGAACTTGTCCTCTGACGAAAGGCCTTTAAAGGCTGCACAAAGGGCCCCAATTAGGGAGGATAAAACTCTACCACCTCGGCCTCGGGACTCATATCCGAACGTAAGAAAGCACTTCGGCACGTGTCAGTAAGAAAAGCTACAAATTGGGGAGATTAATCCTTGACTTAACTACCAGCAGCAAAAGCACAAACGCACATGACCAAGGAACTCATGGCTGGCCGCGAGCAGAGCCAGGCTGCCGGCAGCTTCGGAGGTATCCGCGGGGCAGGGCTGCCCGCCTGGCTGTTCAGATAAAGCAGAGACACCGATTCCAGACCCGAAACGCCAGGGCCTCAGCAAGTTACTTAGCTTCTCCACGCCGCCTTTTTCCTAAACTCAAAGCAGTAACGCCGACCCTAGAAGGCTGTCGTTAGAATGAAAAGAAATGCACAGTGAAGTTAATTAAACTGTGAACTTAGCTCAGGGGAATCAGGGAAGGGGTCGGGGAGAACCCCTTCTCTACCCCACAACCCTATGACACTCCAGCTAGACAGCGGCTGTCACTTCAAGGAAGGGGAGCCACCACCTAAGTACCAGGAGGAACAAGACGATTAGCTCATGGATCGGGGGCCTCGGAGCCCCAGGTCCTAAGAGACTAACCCGCTCACCAGCGCACCAGCCCAGAGCAATTGCTCCTTAAACGTTGGGGACTGTCACCTAACACATGAAAGGCTGCACCTAAGCCATCACTTTTGGCAACGGAGGAAAAGACTGTAGACCCCCGGGGTCTGATTGGAGAGTGAGGTGAGGACACAGTGGGATCCAACTGATGGAAAGCAAGGTCCCAGAAAAAGGCCCACAGGCCACAGAGAGGACTGGCCACCTTGTGGGTGGCTGATGACTGTACAGGCTTTGCTTTGTCGTTCATAAGAGACACCAGCGGGGCTTCCCTGGTGGCGCAGTGGTTGAGAATCTGCCTGCTAATGCAGGGGACACGGGTTCGAGCCCTGGTCTGGGAGGATCCCACATGCCGCGGATCAACTGGGCCCATGGGCCGCAGCTGCTGAGCCTGCGCGTCTGGAGCCTGTGCTCCGCAACAAGAGAGGCCGCAATAGTGAGAGGCCCGCGCACCACGATGAAGAGTGGCCCCCGCTTGCCACAGCTAGAGAAAGCCCTCGCACAGAAACGAAGACCATAACTAAATTAAGAAAACTCCTATCCCAACATCTTCTAAAAAAAAAAAAGAGAGAGAGAGACACCAGCACCTTCCTCAGCTGGTGGAAGTGTAGCAGAGACCGGCTGATGCCAACGCGTGTTCCGCACGTGCACGCGCTGCATTTCCACAAAACTGCCCCAACTGAGTCCACCTCCACCTCGCTCCAGATGGGCCAGCGTGAGCCTCAGGGACTGGGGACAAACGATCCTGTGTGTAACGTCCCCCAGAGTGGCTGCTGGTCACACACCTGCTTCTGCCACACTAGCGCACACAGGGCATAAGGCCTGCAGCCGCCAGGCTCCACTACAGTGTTGTTTCCCTACACACACACACACACACACGTGTACACACACACACACACACACGCACACACGCACGCACCCTTGTCTATTCCAGGTTCCTAATTAGGCCTGCTGAACACAGCTCCTGCAGGTTGAAAACTCAAACGTCAATGCTGGAGAGTGTCCTACTTGCTCCTGGCCCTTCAGCTAACTCCCTAAGTCCCTTAACATCGTGGAGCCCTGGCCCACACCGAAACAGCCTCACGGGCAAACACTGACGTATCTACAAACAAGTGATGTGCACATATAAGCACACAGACGCACACGTAGGTCCTGTCTCCAGCCAGGAGCTACCAATAACGTCCGGAACACCCCAAAGACAGAGCAAGATGGCAACCCCTGACGCGGCTGCAGAGCAGACATTCAAACATCTTTCTGGTCCACAACCTGGCAAACGTTATCAAGACTTAAAAATGCCCAACCGTTGAGTCGGTAATGGCTCTTCTAAGAGTACATGTCAAGAAGACACTCCAAAATGCAATCAGGAATTTACTTACTGAGATACTATGTGTACTATCCGTGACACTGAAAATGCAGAAACCAGGCAAACGTGCATCAACAGAAAACAGCCAAATTATATCACCACACTGCAGGCTACGGGCCGGAATGCTTGCGTTCCCCCCAAATTTAAATGCTGAAACCCTAGCCCCAAAGAGGACAGTGTTAGGAGGTGGGGCCTTTGGGAGGTCCTTTGGTCATGAGGGCGCAGCCCTCACGAATGGGACTAGTGTTCTTACAAAAGGAACCCCCAAGAGCTCCCGCGCCCCTCCCACCCCGCGAGGACACAGTGAGAAGACGCCGGCTGTGCACCAGGCAGAGAGGCGCCCCAGGATGCAGCCATGCCGGCCCCCGATCACAGACGTCCAGCCTCCAGAACCGCGAGAAACAAACTTCGCTGCTTGTGAGCTACCCCGTCTGTGGAACTTCGTACAGCAGCCCACATGGACGAAGACAGGACCTCTACTTTCTTTACGACAGCTTTACTGAGATACACCTTACACACCACACAATCCAGCCAGTGAAAGTGGCTTTGAGTATATTCACTAAGCTGTGCACAATCACTACAACCTGATTTGAGGACATTTCGTCCCTCCTAATAGAAACCTGCGCCCAGCGCGTCAACCCCATCCCCCCGATTCTGCTCCCAAGCCACAAGCCACCGCTTGGCTATGCTCTGTCTCTACAAATTCGCCATTCTGGACCTTTCATACGGACGGAATCACACAGCACGTGGCCTCTTGTGGCTGGCTTCTTTTGCTGAGCATGACGTTTTCAAGGGCCATCCGTGTTACAGCGTGTCTCGGTCCTCCGGTTCCCTTTCATTGCTGAAAGCTACTTCATTGTACAGGTAGATCATCCTTTACTTACACCTTCATCAGCTGATGAACACTTGGGCTGGGGTTTGGGTTTCACTGGCTGAAAGGAGCAGCGCCCCCGTGCGCGCCTGGCAGGCTTTTGCCGGTAACTCGAGGTTTAACCCTTTGCTGAGATGCCACACACTGTTGATCAAAGTTGCTCGGCTAGTGTGATGCCCCCAGCAACACATGAGGTTTCTAATTTCTCCACATCCTTGCCAACTTCTCTTACTGTTCCTCTTTTTGATTTCAGCCATCCTAGGGGGTGTGAGGTGGTATCTCATTGTGACTGGTTTGCATTCCCTAAGGATTAATGATGTCAAGCATCTTTTCATGCTTATTGGCCATTTGTCTTATCTTCTTTGGAGAAACGTCTATTCAAATGCTTTGTCCGTTTCTAAAAATTAGACTATCTTATTGAGTTATGAGAGTTCTTTATATATAATGGCTATGTCTCTTAGCAGGCAGATGATTTGCTAATATTTTCCCCCATTCTGCAGAGGTCTTTCCCCTTTCTTGAGACTCTACAGCACAAAGTTTCCATTTCCATGTAGTCCGGTTCACCTATTTCTTTCTTTTGTCATTTTTGCTTTTGGTGTCATATCTAAGAAACCGTGGCCTAACCCAAGGCCGTGAAGCTTTACTCCTATGCTTTCTTATTAGAGTCCTATAGTTTTAGCTCTTACATATAGGTCCATGATTCATTTTATTTTTGTGTATGGTGAGAGGCAGGGATGGAACTTCATTTTTTTGCATGTTGATATCTAGTTGTCCCAGCACCATATGTTGAAAAAGGCCATTTCCCCATTGGGCTGTCTTGGCGTCACTGTCAAAGAGCAACTGACTGTAAATATGAAGGTTTATTTCTAGACTCTCAGTTCTGTTCCATCGATCTACATGTGCATCCATAAGCCAGAATGACACTTTCTTGATTACTGTAGTTTGGTAGTAAGTTTTGATATCAGGACGTGTGAATCCTCCAACTTTGTTCTGTTTCAAGACTCTTTTGGCTATTCTGTGTCTCTTAAATTTTCATAGGAATTTAAAGATAAACGTGTCAATTTCGGCTACAGTTCTGACAGGGATTGCACCGACTCTTTAGATCAATTTGGGGAGGACTGCCACCTTTATACTATTAAGTCTCCCAATCCACGACATGGGGTGTCTTTCCGTTTATTTAGATCTTCTTTAATATCTTTCCACAATGTTTTCTAGTTTTCAGAGTAAATACTGTACTTCTTTTTGCTAAATTTAGATCATTTTATTCATTTTGACACTACTGTAAATGGAACTGTTTTCATAATTTCATTTTTGGATTGTACACTGCAAATGTATAGACACATAACTGGTGTTTCTACCTTGACCTTCTATCCCACAACCTTGGTGAACTCATTTGTTGGCTTTCATAATTTTTTAGTAGATTTCTTTGGATTTTCTATATACAGATCATGTCACCTGCAAAGGGAGGTAGTTTACTTCTTCATTTCCATTCTCAATGTCTTTTGCTTCATTTTCTTGCCTAACTGCCCAGGTTAGAACCAGTACAAGGTTGAACAGAAGTGCAGTGCACACGCATCCTTGTCTTGCTGCTAATCATAAGGGGAAAGCATTCAGTCTTTCCCATTAAGCATGACGTTAATTGTGGGTGTTTCATGGACGCTCTTTACTAGAGAGGAGGTTCTTCTATTCCCAGTTTGTTGAGTGTTTTTATCGTGAAAGCGTGTTGGATTTTGTCAAAAAGCTTTTTCTGTGTCAATCATTCTGAGATGATTACGATGTTTTGTCTTTCAATCTGTTAGTATAGTGTATTACACTGACTGATTTTTTCCTATGTTGAACCAACCTTGAATTCCTGAGATAAATCCCATTTGTTCTTTTACTATGCTACTACATTCAGTTTCTTAGCATTTCGTTGAGGAGTGTTACGTCTATCTTCATAAGGAATACTAGTCTCTGGCTTTCTTTCCTTGTGATATCTTTGTCTCCCATTTTGGTATCAGGATAACACTGGCCTCATTGAATGCACTGAAAATCGTTTCCTCTCTTCTATTTTTGGAAGAGCTTGTGAAGGAGCGGTGTTAATTCTTTGTTAAATGTGGGGAGAATTCACCAGTGAAGTCACATGATCCTCGGCTTTCCTTTGTTGGAATTTTTTAAATTACTAATTTAATCTCCTACATACATTGTTCTTGTATATATCCATGTAGATATTGACAAACAAATGTACATATTATATTATACTATATTATACTGTATTATATTAGATTATATTGAGAGAGAGAAACTTATTTTAAGGAACAGGCTCACACAATAATGGGGAATGGCAAGTCTGAAACTTGTAGGACAGGCCAGCAGGCTGGAAGCTCAGGCAGGATTTCTATGTCTTAACAAGAATTTCTTCTACTTCAGGAAATCTCAGTCTTTGCTCTTAAGGCCTTCAGCTGATTAGATAAGGTCCACCCATATTAGGCAGGGTAATCTGCTTTATTCAAAGACTACTAATTTAAATGTTAATCACATCCAGAATATACCTTCACAGCAGTATCTACACTGGTGTTTGACCAAATAAGTAGGCGCCACAGCCTAGTCGAATTCATACAAAATTAACCATCACAGTCAGTTTTGGTCATTTGTGCCTTTCTAGGAACATCTCCTTTTCGTCCACATGCTCGAATTTGGAGAGCTGCTCACAGCATTTCCTTAGTGCTGTTTATCTCTAAAAGCACTCATAACTTTAGTCATTTGAGCCTTCTCCCCTTTTCTCCTAGGTCAGGCTAGCTGAAGGCTTGCCAACACTTTGTTGATATTTTTGAGGAACCAACACTGGTTTTATTGATTTTTCTCCACTGTTTTGTATCCTCTACCTCATTTACTTTGTTCTAGTCTTTATTTCCTTCCTTCTGCTTGTTTTGGCTTTAACTTGCTCTTCTTTTTCTAGTTTCTGAAATTGAAATCTCAAGTTAATGACCTGAGACGTCCTTTTTTAATATAAGTATCTCTTGGAGCACTGCTGTAGCTGCATGCCGTAAGTTTGGTATGTTGTGTTTTCATTTTCATTCATCTCAAAGTAATTTTCATTCATCTCAAAGTAATTTTCCTTGTGATATCTTCTCTGACACATTGCTTCTTTTTTTTTAATCTTTTTTTTTTTAATTTATTTTTGGCTGTGTTGGGTCTTTGTTGCTGCGTGTGGGCTTTCTCTAGTTGCGGCGAGCGGGAGCTACTCTTCATTGTGGTGAGCGGGCTTCTCATTGCAGTGGCTTCTCTTGTTGTGGAGCACAGGCTCTAGGTGCGCGGGCTTCAGTAGTTGTGGCACGTGGGCTCAGTAGTTGTGGCTCATGGGCTCTAGAGTGCAGGCTCAGTAGTTGTGGCACACTGGCTTAGTTGCTCTGCAGCATGTGGGATCTTCCCGGACCAGGGTTCGAACCCGTGTCCCCTGCACTGGCAGGTGGATTCTTAACCACTGAGCGACCAGGGAAGTCCCCACATTGCTTCTTTATGGTTGTGTTCTAAAATCTCCACGTATTTGTCAAATTCTTCAAATTTCCTTCTGTTACTGATATCTAATTTAATGTCTGTGTGGTCAGAGAACACAATTTATATGACTTCCACCCTTTCAACTGTACTGGAGCTTGTTCTATGGTCTAGCATATTGTCTGTCCTGGAGAATGTTTCGTGTGCACTTGAGAAGAATGTGATCCTGCTGTGATGGGTGCACTGCTCTGTACATGTCTGTTAGGTCTAGGGGTTTCCAGGTGCTTAGTTTTCTTTCTTTCTTGTTGATCTTCTGTCTAGTTTTCCTACCCATTATTGAAAGGAGTGTGTCACTATGTTTTAAAAAGACGTTTTTTGAGTGCTTAATGACTTTGGGAAATGTTTAGTAGATATTAAACAAAAAGCAATACTAGAATGTGCATGCATAATATAACTGCTGCAGTGTAAAAGCATATTGACAAAAGACCAGAAGGAAATTAATAAAACGTGCCAATGACGGCTTCTGGGACAAGGAGCTATATACTGTTAATGAGTTTTCCAATTTTTCAATAAGTCCATTATTTTGACCATCATCAAGATGTTTTTAAGTAGAAAATCTGACTACATACACGTCACGGGCTCTGCAAGCATACAGCCCGCTCCTGTCATTTCAGGGGCTGCCGGACAGCAGCCCCACCCTCTGGTTCTGACCCACTGGCGTTGCCAGGGCCCTCTGCTCTCCACTCCCCCCACATGGAACAGAACTGCCACAGGAAGCCTCCTGTATGCAAATGCGCTTGTTTCTGTCTTTAAAATGTTTCTGAGACGAGCTGTGGACCCCAAAAGTACATTAGGTGGGAGGAACACCAAAGGAAGCCAGGTAAGGATGCATTTAAAAGCAGCCTTGGTTCAGGTAACACATGGAAAAAACAAAGTGCAATGAGGGAAAACTTAAACGCAAACAAGGAAAATTAAAACAACTGTTTCTAAAATTGTAACTTATCAATGAGAAATGAGCAACAGATCTTCTCTCCCTGTCACTCGAAGCCCAATTCATACTGACAGTGGAAAAGGCAAAAGAATGGCGGCGCCACTGGCATTCAGCTGACAGCAAACTCCCAGCATCACTTCTGCTCTGTGTCCCGACTGGTTGGCATCACTTCTCCTCTGCGCCCCTTGCCAACCACACACCAAATCCAATTCCAGCGCGTCCCAATCTCCAGGAACCACGTGCTAAAATGTCTTCTCTGGGCAAAATTAACCTGTTTAAAAACAACCTGTGCTTTTGAGATTCTGATTTACAAACAGGAACATAAAAATAAATACCCGTGGGGCTTCCCTGGTGGCGCAGTGGTTGAGGGTCCGCCTGCCGATGCAGGGGACTCGGGTTCGTGCCCCGGTCCGGGAGGATCCCACATGCCACGGAGCGGCTGGGCCCGTGAGCCATGGCCGCTGAGCCTGCGCGTCCGGAGCCTGTGCTCCGCAGCCTGTGCTCCGCAACGGGAGAGGCCACAGTAGTGAGAGGCCCGTGTACCTCAAAACAAATAATAATAAATAAATAAATAAATAAATAATTACCCGTAATGTTCATAAGCAAATACAGTTTATGCCAGTCACTTTCTGTATTAGCTTTCAAGAGTAATTTATTTTACAAGAAAATGACATATAAAATCAAATTTATAGAGCTTACACATGCTGATAATGAAAATCAATTGTAAAATACTCATCTTCCAAAATTCGTCACCGGCATTCATCCCATGCGCCCAACCCTCATTCAGTCCGTCCGAAGAGCTGGTCCAAAGTGCCAGAGTAGTTTCTAAGTCTAAGTAGCACAGAGGATGGGGAGGGGGTGCTTCTCCGTTTTTCGCTGTGCTGAAATTACTTGGTTCAAGTAAAAGATGTCTCTACTTAAACTGTGGGACTCAAGGTGACCGAATAATGGCTCTTAATCTTAAATCACATTTAACATTGCTCAAAGGAACACGGCAGTCCCTGTTTGAAAAACACAGGCTTTACTTAAAACTTGCGCCACGCCTGGGGGGAAGAAAACTAAAAAAATCCAACGACAGGAGAATGGTTTCATGAATTATGCTACATTATCTCAACAGAATATTATGTGCAGGAGGTGGAAATGATCTTTACAAAGATTTCTTAATAATATAGGGATGAGCTTATGTTACAAGGTTAAATGAGGAAAAGGCATGAAACGATTTTATACATAATGTGCTTTGAACTACATAAATACAACACACGGCGAAAAGACTCAGGAGCTCTGCCCAAACGGCTGTCCTCCCCGGGCGCTGCCGCGGGCCCGCGCCCCGTCTCCAGGTCGGCCTGATGGGGACACACAGGCACAGACACCAGCGAGGGATGACCAGCGAGCAGCCGTCGGGGGCCCCAATGCAAAGGGTGGTGGGAAACGCGGCCGGCTCAAGGCTAGGGTGGGCCCTCCTTCCTTCCAGCACAAACCAAGACATCAGGACCCCCGGGCTCAGCGGAGCTTAGAGAGAAAGAAACTGGACCCAACCCTGCGCTTCCCAGCCGGGAGCCGCACCTCGCCACATGGAGCCCTCCTCCGCCTCCTCCGCCTCCAAGCCTCCGAGCACACGGCACCCTCCCAGAGTGACACTCAGCTCCTGGGCTCCCCCCGCTGGCCTCAGCACCGCTTGCATGGCCATCTTCTCCCACCTCCGCCTCTGGACAGTCCGCACACCGTGACCCCACCTCCAGGGTCCCAAGAGCTCTCCTGACCTCCGTCCCCAGCCATCCCTTGGGGGGGACAGGCACCTCCAGGGCCCACCCAAGACCATGGGCTCCATCCCGAGGTTGGTTGGGGATTTGTTCCACACTTACTTGGAGAGGCTGTGGCTGGCGTGGTGCACATGCATGTGTCTGTGTGTGCCCGAGCGTGCATGCACGTGTGTGTGCACCAAACTTGCATTTTGAAGACACTGTGTCCCAGGAGGAGACCTGGGCTGCTGGCAGCCCCAGGAGGCCAGTCGGGCCGCTGCACGTGTGTGTGTGCGTGCGTGCGGGAGTGTGCGGTGAGGGCTGCGGAAGGCAAGGGGAGTCTCTTTGAGTCTCTAACCGAAGGCACCACTTGAACACAGATTCTCTTTCCTCCAGCTTTTCTCTCTTCCAGACAATTAACATCACGGTCATGTCCCTTCGTCCTAGCTTGCTGATCATTCAGACAAACGCACAATGGATCGCTTGGGCCTTACAACGTAAGTTGCTGCTAGACTCATTAAGGCAAACTTATTTACCACGTTAATTAAATGGTCTATTTAACACGGAATATCAGTTCTCTAATCACATCTCAGTTGAACTTCTTCTTTCAATTAACAGCTCTGAAGTCTACTGACAGAGGTCCTGCTGTTCTAGGATCATTAAGAACATTTTCATTATCTGTCAGATGAGAGAGGGAGAAGAAGAGAGGCAGGAGCGCTCTCAGGAGTGACCTGTCCCTGCTGAAGAGAGGTGGGGGGAGCAGCCCGTGCTCGCTGGTTGCTTAGCAATGAAGAGACTCCCATGAAATCGTCATGCTGGGAGAGGGGTGGCCACAAAATGGACCAAGTGGGTACATTCTCATCCTCAGAGGATCACATCTGCCCCGGAGTCAACCTCACGCTCCAGATTATAACAACGATGGAATCGAAGCTGACCAGAAACTGAAATGGCTAAAACACAAGCGAAAAAACCAACGAACACCAAGGCAGGAAGGTTCGCATGAAGACAAAGTAGTATCAGTTTTTAAAAAAAATGCTACAACTAAAGAGTAAACCCCTCCCGTGGCATTTAGATTTTATCCATAGATGAATTAAAAAGCAGATCCTGCACATGTGTTATCAGAATTGTTTTTAAACTTGAAATATAAACCAGGTGAAGGTATATTACAGTTGGCTGCTGCAACATAAATGGAAGAAAAAATATGCACTACTCACAGAGAAACAGCACAACCCAACCTAAATGCCCATTAAACCAATTATTTTGCATGTAATTAATATTTCCATAAAATTAAATGCTACTAGTATATCAGAAGCAGAAAGGTGATGAACTGCTGCACAAATGCAATTAAAGAAGATTCGGTTTTTAGCTTGTAAGCAAAGCATTCAACTAATATTCTGCCACCTTAACCTTACCCATTTCAATCCAAACCATTAAAGCCAGTGCTCTGATGACCGTTAGCACAAAACTACACTCCCCATATACACTGCATTTCTTCTCATATATTAGTAAAAGGAAGATATTGATAATAATAACTGCATCTTAATGTCTTCAGTAGTTGGGCGTGTGGATTTAAAGACTTTTTTAAAGCTGGCATCAATGAGAAAACTACTATTCTCTAATATCAGTTGTCATTAATAAAAGTAAAACTAATAGCAATTTTCAGTACTGGTATAATTATGCATAGCAACGTCGTAAGGCCACTGAAGTCCATGTTTAATGTTTGTGAGAAGAAAACGTCATGATATGGTCTTACCTATGTATTCGCAGATGAAGACTACAAAGAAAGGGGTGACGAGGTCATTTATCCCCTGAACGTATCCACTGGCAGGGTGACGTATGGCCCATATAAACAATATCCTTTCAAAAATCTGAAAGAAAATTGAATAGCTGGTGAAGCAAAAAGTGAACGCATCAGAAACTTTTAAATGTACACATTCTTAAAATATATACTATCCATACTTTTCGATCTCTAATACGAAAATACCAATGGGTTTCATTTTTTTGCAAAATTCGTTATCTTAATTTTTTATAGACTCACAAGCAATATGGAGTACGTCACCAACCCCTGGGCTCAGTCCCACCCCACGAGCTGGCTCCAGAGGATGCTCTCTGCTCCTCCAAGCCCCTTGGGTAACCACGGCATGTGGCTGCCCTGGACTTGGCCAGCCAGCACAGGCGCACCCAGCCCATCAGCGAAGGAGACAGGGATGGAGGGACAGAGGGGTGGATGGGCAGGGGGTGGACGCATGCATGAATGGGCACACGGATGGACGGAAGGGTGCATGGGACGGAGGGAGGGAGGGAGGGAATGGATGGATGGATGCTCTAAATTTCCCACATGTGATTTCTTTTTATTGAGGTATCATTGACATATAACAGTACGTTAGTGTCAGGTGTACAACATATGGTTCAATATCTATAAATACTCTATTGGGAAATGGCCACCATAGTAAGTCTAGTTAACATCCATCACCGTACACACGTTATACATTTTTTTTCTTGTGATGAGGACTTTTAAGATTTAGTTTCTTAGCAACTTTCGAAGACAGGATGCAATATCATTAACTGTACTCTCCGAGCTGTACATTACAGCCCTAAGACTTTTTGTTTCATTCTGACCCCGTTCACCCATGTCACACACACACCCCAACCCTCACCTCTGGCAACCACCAATCTGTTCTCTGCATCTCTGAGCTTGGTTGGTTTTTATAATGGATTTTCTTTCAGATTATTTCCCACGATATTGAATAGCTCATTATGAGATACTGAATACAGCTGCCTGTGCTATACAGCAAATCCTTGTTGCTTGTCTGCTTTACGTATAGTAGTCTGTACCTCTTAATCCCATACTCCTAATTTATCCCTCCCCCTCCCTTCCCCTTTGGTAACCATAGGTTTGTTTTCTATGTCTGTGAGTCTGTTTTGTTTATGCATTCACGTGTATTACTTCTTGGACTCCACACGTCAGTGACATGACAGACGTCCTCTTAAACCCCCAGAGACCAATCAGCATCCGGAGGCCAGCGTCTTCCATCACCCCTGCCCCCGCCAGCCGTCCGACAACCCGGGGGCCGCCTCTCTCCCGACCGCTACAACACTCACTCTCGCCACCCTCTCCTCCACCTTCCTTCAGGAGAGGGATCTCGCCAGGCGCAACACAGCGCCCTCAGCCACGCGCACGCACACACACCACGCGCACATGGCTTAAAGAGCGTCGCCGGCTCCACCACACACACACACACACACACACACACACACACACACACACACACAC